>NW_027168182.1:1157500-1270524 GCF_040954835.1 Lepisosteus oculatus
GTGTGAAAGGTAAACTCTTGAGCAGACTCTGAACCAGCTCTAAGGAAACTAATCCGATTAGACGTTACTTTGACTCATCTTTTTACGCTCAGTGCTGGATTGCTCAAACTCCAGCTAGGGTTAGGGTTAGCATTCCCACGCTACTTAGACACTTTGTTTACGCTCAGTGCTGGATTTTGGGAACTTCAGGATGAGTGGGAATTTTCTCCTATCTGTCAATTCTGTTTTGTTTTGGAGACTCTTGGCTGCCTATGTTGTACAGTGCAGCGTGAAGGAAACATTTTCCAAAACTGTGTCAGCTCAAAAGTTGTAAGAAAACCTCTCCAGCTGCTTTAACTCTCTTCATTTTTGTCATTTAATGTGACACTCGATGTATAACTGGAGCCTCACATATGCAAATGGTGAGGCTCCAGTTCGACACCCAGTTCGACACCACTTTACAGTATATGACAAAAGCATGGCAGACTGTGCCGGACCGGCAGATAACTTCCGCTTATTTTTACCATATTAAACATTGGAAATCCTCCCACTTGTATTTGTGACACTTGATTTTGGCTCCACCTAAGACACTCTTAAATCTTCAAACACTTTTCTCTTCTCCCGCAACACTCTTGTCTGTCGGCACTATGTGGCAGCGTTGCATGACAACCCCTCTCACCACGGAAAGGAACCTAACAGCTTTGGTAAGAGAGGAGAAAAGGACCTGGCCAGTACGGGGATCGAACCCGTGACCTTGGCGTTATTAGCACCACGCTCGAACCAACTGAGCTAACCGGCCTCACAACAGTGCTCCTCTCTGTGCTGCAAAAAATCGAACTCAGGGAATTTCTTTTGTCCTCCTTTGAATAGAAAGCCGTGTAATTCAGTGTACGGGCTTTCTCGTGCAGTTTCATGGTTCTTGTAACCCAAATCCTACACTGGCCTGAAGTGCCCCCCCATTTCACAGCATTTTTCAGCTGATTTAAAATGTACCTAAAGGAGAACCATTATTGAAGACCATCAATTACCAAGAGCTTTTGTCAAAGGTTTTGGTGGTCATTTTGAATGACCACAGAGCGCTGTGACCTCGGTTTTACATCTCATCCAAAAGACAGCGCCCTTTTACAACACAGCATCTCCGTCACTATACTGGGGCATTGGGACCCGCACAGACCTCAGGGTGAGCGCCCCACCGCCGGCACCATTAACACCGCTTCCAGCTGGAAGCTTTGTTTTCCCCTGTAGCTCACCCTCATCCGGGTACTGACCTGGCTCACACCTGCTTAGCTTCAGTGGGTTTTTTGAGTTGCGAGTTGCAAGGGGATGCAAGTGATGGAGCCGCTCGCTGCAAAAGCCACTGCATTGGCCGGGAATCGAACCCGAGCCTCCCGCGTGGCAGGTGAGAATTCTACCACTGAACCACCAATGCTCAGTGCCTGGGCCTTCAAAAAAGACGCTTTTTTGGTGCTCTGTGCAAAACGCGTCGACATCTGCTTCCAGCTGCAAAATGCCATTCGCGGACGCTGAAGAACTTATTTCCAAGGCAGCGGGTACAAGCGATTGGGCGTTTTAAAACCACCAGGAACAGCAAAGAGGCGCGCTTCTTTGCTTGCGCCGAAACACACCGCCTGGAGGCGGATAACGTAGTCGGCAGGATTCGAACCTGCGCGGGGAGACCCCAATGGATTTCTAGTCCATCGCCTTAACCACTCGGCCACGACTACAGCAAGCCCCACTGCCGCTGCGTTCTTGCTACAATCTTACCTGGATCGCGAGGCGCCGGCGGAAGCCTATTTCAAAGTCGTTCTCCGTTTCAAAAAAACATTTCCAAAATACAAGCCTTGCAGACAGACACGCCTCAGAGGACTTAAGGGTGGCTTCATGTCGGAATGATAAAGTCTCCCCGTCCGGACATGAAAATGCCACTTTGTTACACACAAAAAAAGAATCAACAACAGAGAAATGCCCACAAGCATTTGAAAAGCCGCACCACGTCGCACTTGAAATAGCTCTTACATTAGTGGTAGACGCAGGAATCGCCTTTTTATTTACGCTCTTACCAACGCGATGGAAAGCAAAACAAAGCAAAGCAGAGCAAAACAAAACGAACAAACGAAAACCCTCACGTCCCGCACTTGCGTATAACGCCGTTACTTGCCCAAGCGGTATTATACGTCATCCTAGCACTGCACCCCGCGGTGTACGGTATATGGGAACGAGCACACGCCACGAATCGTCTCGAATCACTCCCTACAGCTGTAAGGCGCCTTGAAGCGTGCACCGCCAACATTCTTCTTTGCGCATCTGTGAAAGGTAAACTCTTGAGCAAACTCTAAACCAGCTCTAAGGAAACTAATCCGATTAGACGTTACTTTGACTCATCCTTTAAGGGACCTTTGTTAATTGGAGAAATCAATGATTTCGAATGAATTTTGTATGCGTTAAAAGACAGCTATACACAGAAAACATGCAGGACACTGCTCATGATGTTTCCCGAGCCGAAACACAGTGCGTTTTTCCAAGCCATCTGACAAAGCCCGCCCACTGAAAACTGCAGCAGATCGTGTAAAGACGTTCAACTTTGTAACTACTGCACGCACAAGAAGCAGAATAAATTCCTCTTTTCAAACTGTCAAAGGTTTGCTTTGCGAACGCTGCAGGACATCGCACAATCTCTTTTGAACGGGGACAAACGATTTCTTATGAGGCGCACTAAGTACAGACGTTTAAAAAGCTCCACTCATGCCGACCATGCAGCATGAAGAAGCGCAACCTAACGTTTGCATTCCTAGCACTGTTGCAACCTAGCACTGTTGCATTCTGCGCATCAGTAGCTAAGAGAATATCATTTAAGGCTCTTGTTAATGCTGTTTCAGAAACCAGACTGAAATTTCTCAAGTATATTATTTGAATCCAGATACGATTGACGTTGGGCAACAACTATTCTCTCAAAACTTTTAGATTGAAATGGGACCTTTGAGACAGGCCTGTAGTTGTTAAGAACTTGTGGATCCAAATTTGACTTCTTAAGGAGCGGTCTAACAACCGCTACCTTAAATTGATCAGGTACAACGCCTGACGCAAGCGATGCATTCATCATACTAATTATAGGTCCTGCCAGTCCTTCGAGGGAATCTTTGACTAGCTGAGTGGGTATGGGATCTAGCGAACAGGTGGTTGACTTTGTCTTACGTCTGTGTCCATGAGTCCACCATAAGAAGAAATCTGAACAGAAATCTGAGTGGTGATCATGCGAGGTCACCACGGAGGAAACCACTGCTCTCCCCCCAAAAAAAACCACCACTGCCCCTCTCAAGTTTGCTAAAGACCACATGGATGTTCCACAGCAACTCCTGGAACAATGTTCTGTGGACAGACGTGACAAAAGTTGAACTTGTTGGTAAATGTGCACAGCGTTATGTTTGGAGATAACAAAACACTGCATACCAACTCCAAAACCTCATCCCACCTGGGAAGCATGGCGGAGGCTGTACGGCTTGCAATCATCGAGGGACCGATGAATTCCAAGATGTATCAGGAAATTCTACAGCAGAATGTCAGGGTGTCTGCCTGTGATCTAAAACTCGAAAGACGCTGGGTCATGCAGCATGACAAAAACAAAGGAGTACATCAACAACAGAGTGGCTGAAACAGAAGAAATTCCGTATTTTGGGATGGCCAAGTAAGAGTCCTGACCCCAATCCCATTGAAGTACTGTGGCGTGATCTGAAGCAGGCCGTTCAGCGCAAGACATCCCAAAAATATACATGAACTGAAACAGTTTTGCATAGAGGAATAGGCCAAAATACTTCCTAACCGCTGCTCAGGTCTGACCAGCCGCTACAGAAAGTGGGGATTGAGGTTTTTGTCATAAAGGAGGTTCCACTAGCTCCTTAATATAAGGGTTCACATACTTTTTCCATCAATGACCTTGATTGTTCAAACCATTTGGTCAATAAAGAAACAGCAATGTCAAATGTTGGGCGTGTGTTGTTTGTGAAATCAGACTCTCTTTATTAATTATTATGACTTAGATAAAGATAAGATCACATGTTAGGAGCCATTCATGCAGAAATCCACATCATTCCGAAGGGCTGTTTACAAAAGTTTTTCTCCCAACTGTATGTGAGAGAAAAGCAGAGACGCTCACTGAGTAAGGTGGGGTTGTAGCTTTGCAAATCACAAGGACATTTGTACGCTCAAAATGGGACAGGAGCACCCCAGATGGGACTCAAACCCACAATCGCTGTTTTAGGAGGCCAGTGTCTTAGCCATTAGGCCACTGGGGCACACCGGGGAGAGTCAATCACGCTGATGAGAGCCAGTTTTTTTTTTCCTTTGCTTTTTCAAAGGGATCCCCAAAATTAGGGAAGTTAGGCAGCAGAAGGTTTACTGTGACCTGAGAAGGACCGGCATCCAATCACGGTGGTACACACACACACGCTCTCACTCATCTGAGCTACACGGCTACCAAGATGATCTCGGGTGCGCCGAGCTGGTACGGAACATATTGAACTGATCGACGACGAATTGTCTCTCAGACAGGCTTTTCACCTCTGAGCTCCCTGACTGACAGTGATCAGCTAGGTAGTGAAACAGTCAGCTGCTTCTAAGCCTTAAACAGCTGCATCTCGGCGCTTCCACGGAGAGATGATTTGAAAGCCGAACATCGCCTATTGGGAACACCTTTCTATCACTAGTTTAAGAGACTCTTAAGGTCTTGCAGAGGTGCCTGTCTAATAGCATGTGCTTTGCAAGCTATAGGTGTTTAGGCTGAGGCAGAATGCCTGTTAACAAAATGTTTTTCTAAAGGGGCCTTGCACTCTTTTCCAAGCAATGGTCACCATCCCCACCGAGTGTCACAATGTAGTCATGTCCTAGGACATCACCTGTTAGTCTCCATTTGTCTGCCACCAACACTTTAGGTTACGGAGTCACAACCGCACCCCGGAGACCAGAGGAGCCATTGGCGTTCTGGCGGCGCAGATTGGGCTGAAGGTGGGGCGCTTGAATCTCGCTGTTGGAGGCCGTCTGAAACTGACCCAAGCCTTTCCCTTGAATTAAATGTAAATAAGAAATGAACCCCAGATGCACATGGAATCAATCACGTGTTTCCTTTGAGCCGTTTCAGAGACTGCTCCAGAGTTTACCTTGCACAGATGCGCAAAGATTAATGATGGGGGTGCACGCTTCCAGGCGTCTTACAACTGTAGGGACTGTTTAGAGACAATTCGTAGATTGTTCTCATTTCCCTCTATTCCCCGTGTTGCAGTGGTAGGATGACGTAAATTCCTGCTTCGACACGTAACGGCATTATAATCAAGTGCAGGAGCTGAGGGCTTTAGTTTTGTTTCGTTTTCCATGGCGTTCGTAAGCGCGCTAATCAAAGGCAATTCCTGCGTCTAACACGAATGTAAATGCTTTGGAAAGTGCAGTGTGGTGCAGCTTGTAAAATCCTTTTCCACATTTGTGGTTTGTTGATGTTTTTTCTGTCTGCCAAAGTTGCATTTTGACATCCGGACTGGGGGACTTTATCATTTGAACGTGAAGCCAGCCTTAAACCCTCTGAGGCGTGTCTGTCTGCCGGCACGAATCTTGTGAAAGGTATTTTTTTTTTTAACGGAGAGCGACTTTAAAAAGTTTTCCGCAGCGACTTCGCACTCCGTGTTAGATCATAGGAGGAATGCGGCGGCAGCGAGCTCGCTTTTGTCATGGCCGAGTGGTTAAGGCGATGGACTCGAAATGCGTTGGGGCTTCCCCGCGCAGGTTCGGAACTTGCCGACTCCGGCGTCTGCCGCACGTCGCCTTGTGCCTGCGCGGCAAAGGCAAAGTGCCGCTTCTCCTTTCCCGGTACTATAAAAATGCTAAATCGCTTGGACCCGCTGCCATGGAAAGCAGTTCTTCAGATTACCACACATTCTGCGTTCGCACCTCTGGTGCTCTACTTATGCCTTTGAAAACCTAATGAATAAAGCTGAAAGAACCGACACGATATGTAGGTGCTCGTAAAGCACGCATTAAAGAACTGTTAACAGCAAGGGTTTCAGTGGGTTAACTGAGGAGAAGGCGTGATCGCTAATTGTTGACTTTTTATTTGGTGTTAGAAATACTCTTACTGTGCATGATGTGCAACAAATGTAGCCACAGAAATTGCATCACGCTTTCATGTATGCTATTGCAGACACCAACGTTGCCTAGATAGAAAACCGAAATAGCCGTGGGTTTGCTTGTTGGTCTGAAGGATCTCTCTTCGAATCTCTATCATTTGTCAATGGAAGTAAAAGGCGCTGCAATCTCATACGTTCAGAATCAAACCCGCAGCTGTTGTTCGACTTTATTTCTTGACTAATTACAACTGAGTGTCGCATGAGCAGTTACGTAAACTTGTCTGGTATATTTGAACACAAATGCCGTTCTTCAATTAAAACTAACAGTACATTGTCAGGGACATTCAGTTCTATACAAACAAGAGACAGACAAGAGAATATTTCTACCTTTCATGTGGACTACGTGTTGACTTACTGATCGGAATAATTGAAAAGTTCGGGTTCATAGCCGATGCAGTGCGTGCTAATTAGAACAACAGCAACGCTGAGCTCTCAGCACCGTACTGAGCCCAGGTGTTTTTCTAAAGCTGTCAGGTGCAGTTCATTTACATGAAGGAAATCTCTTACTGGGTACGATTACAATACAGTAAGTAGCACAGGCTACTTAGGGAGTAGCCTGATGCGTTTAAAAACGACCCGAGCCAGGCAGAAGTCGAACCTACAATCTCCTGATCCGTAGTCAGATGTGTTATCCATTGCACCACTGACCCTGGTGCAACACTGCAGGACTGCAACCCGGTGAGCTCAGCACTGCAACTAGTAAAATACCCCCGGTCCATTCTTTTCCAAAAGTGAGAAACACCTGTTTTCTACATTTTGTCTGTTTTAAAACCATATCTCTTTAAACCAAACCAAGAGTTTGTCTTTTGCTCTGATATTCTGATTCATTTCGATTTCAAAGAAAAAAAAAACTACCTTCCAAAGCATCATAAAATTGTCCCTTCTTCCAGACTCTACTTCTCTCTTGTAGTAGTACAGCAGACCTTTCCAGGTGAGCAGATTACAGAGTCCGAAATGAGCTTCCTCCATCAAGCAAAGTACCTGAACATGACTCTGTCATCATAAAAGCGCCCCTGTAATAAAGAAATTCAATCTGAAATCAAGAGGGCAGTTGCCTACTGAAATACAAGAAGTCATCAATTTTAACCTAGCAACACATTAAAGGCTGCATCTATACAAGTACGATTCTAGAAATGCTCACCAGATTACGTTTTAAGAAGGAACTGCGCTTCAGGTTCTGCCGAGATCTTAACTCGGATGGCAGGATTCAGAGTCCGGAGTGCGGACTGATTGCGCACGGAGGGTCCACATACTGTGGATCCCTCAGTGATCTTCCGCGTATTCAAACCGCCAGCGTGTGACTCCCCTGTCCCCGTGACCTCATTGCTCTGCTCTCTCCTCTGTGCAGCCGAGCCCGATTCACGGTAAAGTGAAAAAAAAATATGCCCTCAACGTGAGATTTACTCTGGAGCGAGGATAGATGTTACCTTTTTATCATTGAACAGGATGTATGTGATGTGGCGACTAGGTTCAATTTTGTATCCTGTTTAAAAGATTAAGGACTGGGGTGAGCGTGATTTACCACCCTTTCAGCTAAGAACCCGACGTGCGCACCGTTTAAGCTGCATAGACTCGGTCGTTTAACTCTTCTCCATTAGCAGGGTTAAGGTTAAAGAAAAAAAACATTGCTGACTTCTTTTTTTTTTGCCAGCTGCTAGCGCTGATTAGCAAGGTTTGTATTTCATGTTTTGCAAGTTGCATCCATTTTAAGAAAAACAAGTCATGTTAAAGACAGGAAATGAATACTTGCATTTAATTAAGTCTAGCCATAGGCAGTTATCCACTGGGATTCAGACCCAGGGTCTCCTGTTTACTAGACAGGCGCTTTAACCAACTAAGCCACAGCGCCCCGGGAGTGCTGTCCTTTTGCAGCCACTTGGACACACCACTCAGACACATCTGCATTCGGTGTGTGCTCCGCCTGCTCGCTGAGCAAGTTGCCACCTTTACATACAATAGCAACATCGACACCAAGAGAAAGGATGACAAATGGCTTTTATCTGGAACTTTTCATGTCCAAGGAGCTCAATGTGCTTTCTGTGTACAACAGGGCCACTGAACTCCACGCTGGCCACTGAACCACAGCAGTGGCTTGCTGGCTTGACATCTCCCAAGGAAAATTTTGAAATCGCATGTGGAACAGGAAAATGACCCTCGAGTACGAGGGAAAAAAAAGAAAAAGATCATCTGGAGCGCGCCAACCCAGTTGGGACAGCCCAGTTTTGTTGACGAGGTGGCCGAGTGGTTAAGGCGATGGATTGCTAGTTCATTGTGCTTTGCACGCATGGGTTCAAATCCCATCCTTGTTGGTTTCCATGTCTGTTTCCATTCTGCTTTTGATCCCTATTGCTCAATGCACAGTGAAAGCATTGCATACATGTGTCTGACAATGAGAAATGGGTCCCTGAGACAGTCATTTGCCTGTTTCACAAATGATCGTATTTTACTAGAGATTCTGTTTGGGATTCAGATGTGCATTCGGACAGCAATCCCTTTCAAGAAATGATACGTTCTGGATGAGGTCAAAGGTGCTGGAACACTGTATTTAGGATGTGTTTGCAGTTATTCTGTGTTTCTAGCTTCAACCCAGTGATATATATATATATGCTCACTGATTTTTTGGTACATGCCCAGGGCAATAATCATTATGAGGATTTATTTCCATATGTGCTAGAGGTAGTGTTGTGAAATTCTTCAACACACTGGATCGCAGGTTTAAACCTGCACTCTTACTCCTTAAATACCAACAAATGCAGATATGTAGCAATCATATTGTAGCGGACACTCATTTGCCTGTTTCACAAATGATCATATTTTACTAGAGATTCTGTTTGGGATACGGATGTGCATTCTGACAACAATCTCTTTCAAAAAATGATTTTACCTTATCGCAGCTTTGCCCCTCTTGCCTCTTTGGAAAATATCTCCATCTTGTGGTCGTTGTTGGTAATGTTTAGACAATATCTCCATCTTGTGGTCGTTGTTGGTAATGTCTAGACAATATCTCCATCATGTGGTCGTTGTTGGTAATGTCTTCTTATGCCCTTTTTTATTTCAATTCTTTATTAGTTGATTCTAGAATCTCTACAATAGAGCTGAAAATATCAGTTTTGTAGCAGACAATATGACATTAGTTATAGTCCAATTAAGACTTTATTACCCTGTTTGTAACATAACAAATTAAAATTGATTAAAACTAAGTTTGGAACACCAGGGAACATAAAAAATGATTTTTAGGAAAACCATGAGGTTCTCTGTGTCCGATGCCTGCAAGGGGAGAAAGCTAGAATCCTTTGCTTTTTCAAAATTTGAAAATAAACATCATATAACAACAGCTTTCATTCCTAGGAGTGAAAAATAACCATTTTTGAAGACATATTAGTTTCTAAAACACTACAATAAAGTTAAAAACATCCGTTTTATATTACTTTTAGTATTTTTAGTGAAATTAGTCATTTATTGCACTATTTTTAATATAATCTCTAATTAAAAGTGAATAGAATTAAGTTTGGAGCAACAAGGAACACAAAAAAAAAGATTTTAAGGAAAAAAATGATGTCTTCTGTGCCAGGTGCCTGCAAGGGGAGAAAGCTAGAATCCTACCCAGGCTCCTGGAGTTCTGTCCTGGCTAAAGGAGGGTGAATCCATCCCCTTCAAAGCTCCATGAAAAAATGATCATTTAAAATTTGAAAAAAAAAACATCATATAACAACAGTTTTCATTCATAGGAGTGAAAAACAACCATTTTGGAAGACATATTAGTTTCTAAAACACTACAATAAAGTTGAAAACATCCGTTTTATATTACATTAATTTTTGTGAAATTAGTCATTTATTGCACTATTTTTAATAAAATCTCTAATTAAAAGTGATTAAAATTAAGTTTGGAACAACAAGGAACACACAAAAAAAAGATTTTAAGGAAAAAAATATTGTCTTCTGTGCCAGGTGCCTGCAAGGGGAGAAAGCTAGAATCCTACCCAGGCTCCTGGAGCTCTGTCCTGGCTAAAAGAGGGTGAATCCATCCCATTCAAAGCTCCATGAAAAAATGATATTTTTAAATTTGAAAAAAAAAACATTATAGAACAACATCTCTTGGTCCACAGAGTGCAAAAATCCAACTTTGAAGAAAATCCATTGACTGATCCCCGAATCCTGAAGTTTCTTCGCATGATATCGGGCTTGCAACCACTTTCTGGAAAATTTTCAGCTCCATTGTAGAGATACTAGAATCAACTAATAGAGAATTAAAATAAAAAAGGGCATAAGAAGACATTACCAACAACGACCACAAGATGGAGATATTGTCTAGACATTACCAACAACGACCACAAGATGGAGATATTTTCCAAAGAGGCAAGAAGGGCAAAGCTGCGATAAGGTAAAATCATTTTTTGAAAGAGATTGTTGTCAGAATGCACATCCGTATCCCAAACAGAATCTCTAGTAAAATATGATCATTTGTGAAACAGGCAAATGAGTGTCCGCTACAATATGATTGCTACATATCTGCATTTGTTGGTATTTAAGGAGTAAGAGTGCAGGGGGTTTAAACCTGCGATCCAGTGTGTTGAAGAATTTCACAACACTACCTCTAGCACATATGGAAATAAATCCTCATAATGATTATTGCCCTGGGCATGTACCAAAAAATCAGTGAGCATATACATATATCGCTGTTTTGAAGCTAGAGACACAGAATAAGTGCAAACACATCCTAAATACAGTGTTCCTGCACCTTGACCTCATCCAGAATGTATCGTTTTTTGAAAGCGATTGCTGTCAGAATGCACAACTGAATCCCAAACAGAATCTCTAGTCAAATATGATCATTTGTGAAACAGGCAAATGAGTCTCTCAGGTGCCCATTGCTCATTTTCAGACACATTTATGCAATACTTTCACCATGCGTTGAGCAATAGGGATTAAAGATACCAGAGGTAAGGTTTAAAAGTGATTCTGAGGTGCAACACATCAGCGAAACAGCTAGGCATCTGAAATGCGGGGTTTGAGAGCCCTTCAGGGAACACCGTACCCTAAAGGTACCAGAAGTCCACTAGTATAAGCATTAAGTCACTGTCAGCCCTGTTGCAATGTGATTGCTACATATCTTCATTTCTTTGGTTTTTAAGGAGTAAGAGTGCAGGGGGTCTAAATCTGCGATCCAGTGTGTTGAAGTATTTCACAACACTACCTGTAGCCCGTCTGGAAATAAATCCTCATTCTGATTATTGACCTGGGCATGTACCAATAAATCACTGAGTATATATATATATCACTGTGTTGAAGCTAGAGACCTGTATGTAATAATATGATGCTAAAATGTTATTTTCACATGTAAGAAAACCGGCTCAGGGACGCCAAATATGTAATGTTGCCATAGCAAAATTAAATGTAGGGGGTCTCTGAAGGCACCAGTTCTGTAGGGTTTGGGCATTTACTGAGACAATTATTAATTGTAGCAGTAAATCACAAAGTTGATTCTTTTGATAGCTTTAGAATCCAACCATGTGACATAACTCAAACAACGCGCACACACAGGTACTAATACACGAGGATACATTTATTAATACATAAAATATGCATGTAAACCTAACAGATCTTATCAAGAGGGTTATCAGAATACAAAAGATATATATTCAGTCAGTTACGAAGTGTTACACATATCAAGAGGACATACGTTCAGTATATCATTCATTAAGACCGTTTCGTTAATGAACTTGGTTATAACTTCTACATTAGATACTCAAACAAGTACATAACTCTTAGGAATTAAATTGATATCAACTGGTTGGGATAACAATTGAATTCTCGAGCTGTAATGCATTGAAGTTGAATACTCATCCAATCTTTGGGGATTCAGATCTTCCTGCGGGCACAAAGAAACAGTTGCAGGCTGTTGCTGTCCAATCCGCGCTCTCTGGCTCCGTGCCAGGCTGTGCTGTGCGGCTTGCGACGCTGCACTGCTGATGCTCACTGTTGGCTTTAACTAGCAAAGTTTGTGCACAGGAGAAAAGATGACTGTGGGTCCCAGCAAGTCAGGAAGAGGACCGGTTCGTTTCTGATGAAGAGCTAGTTCTGAATAGTGATTCAGCTGTCCACAGTTCCGACCTGTTCACAAGGCCTGCTGCTGGTGCTAACCTCGGGTGGATCCTCTGGTTATTCTCTGGCAACCTCCGCTCTAGACTCTTAGAACAAAGGAAAGTTCTGGCACTCGTACACACTGGCCGTTCCGTGGTTGTCCGGGCTGAGTCTCAGGATGGTCAGGAGGCGCGCTGCGAGAATGTCCTGCCCTTGGGAGCCTTCTGCTCCTGGGCCGTCCTGCCCTGGAATTCTCCTTTGAATTCCCTTTAGAATTGTCCACAGAATCCTCTGAATCCTCCCTTCTGAATCTTACTGAATCTCACAGGCTCTCTGTGTTGCCTGTTTTTACCTGGAGGAACTTCAGCTCATTGATTGGCTGAAAGTTCCATGGGCATCAGAGTCCCACGTGGGTTACTCGGCCCTACCAGTCCCTGATTGATTGATCAAGGTGAGATATGAGTCACTTAGTCCTGACACTTAGTAATGCAGTCCAGATGTCCAACTGGCACTCCCTAGACAGATAGGCGCCAATGGATGACCATTGATCATGATAGCCAGGCTTAGCTAAGTGCATCCCCCTTTGGGAGCTGTCCTAGGACCTTAAATCACCCTGCAGAACAGTTTCTCTGTGGCTGCACCACAGAGATGAACAGAGAAATGGGGCCTCATTTGGGAAGGCTCAGAACACTTAATTCTGCCTTATTAATAAGCCTCGCCGCTACATATCCCCCCTTTTTGAAGGTCATGAGGTCCTGAGGCGTTGTTGCCTTCAAAACAAAACAGAGTTAAGTGATGTCCCTTGCCATTAGAACATTAATCTTAAATATCCACATTACTCCTCGAGAATTCATACCGGAACCAGCGTTGGATACAAACAGGATGAATAACATCTGGAGTATGTATAAACACGGTAGGAGACATTATCTAAGTCTAGGAATTACAGATCAGGAAGTTCACTGTCAATATCTGATACCTCTGTAGTACATATTTGGGGAGAAATCACTTCCTTTCTTTTGACATGCTACCTTTGACTCATTCATGCTACCCAGATTACATTTTGATGCAAGAGTACAGCATTCAGAGTACACTGTCAGTCATGATCCAGCTTCCCAGCAGCAGTGTTACAATAACAACAGTTCCTGTTCCCAGCCCCGCGATAAACCACAACACCTGTGTTGGGTATCTGCTTGGGTGGTTTGGAGGTTTGTTCCATTAAAGCAAACTAACTACCTGTACCTCTTCAGGGCTTACTGTTTCTTGGATTTCTATCCAATTCAATAGTGTGGCACCTGAAGGCATCCATGACCTCAAGTTTGGTCTTATGTTGTCTGGTTCCAGACCGTACAGTGTTAAGTTACCATGCTGTACTATGGCCTCCTCGGGAACTTGCAGGAAAACTGTTTGATTAGGTAGCTGCATTGTGGTAGCTGTATCATGCCTGTCACAAGTCATAGTGTCAGTTAAATGTGGTGTGCTGACCAGCCATTTACTTCCTACCTGCTCTTCATGGGGTTCATTAACCTCCCTCTGCTCGTTAGTAGCTTTACACCCTTCATTGGTGAATCGTTTAGACACAGCCAATGGATAGCTTTGGTAGCCATACCCATCTCAAGATTTGGAACCAAATTCAATCTTGGATTGCCTTCTGGGTGAGCTATGAGCGATGGGGTTAATGTCACATACTCCTCTACTGAGAAGAGTGGAATCAAGTGGGTTGGGAATCGTGCCGTGGTTAGACTAGCTACAGTGGCACTAAGCTCCCTTAATAGGTCTTGTGTCAACATTCTGGCCTGTTGCACACAAGCATAAACCCACTGTATAACACCAACAATCATGTCCACTGGTTGGGGAATAAGGTTTAACCCTGTTGCATAGGAAATTGCCTGTAGGGTTTTCCCTAAGCTTTCCAACTTTTGCTGCTGTCGATACAGTCTGTCACTACCCTCCGGCATCTCTGACCCCTGCCTTCTTGGGGCAGTCAGGGTGAGAGTGCCAGTAGCACACAAACCTACCAGAAAAAAGCAAACGTGCAACAGTGGCGGCAGCAATCAGTCCTCCCAAAAGTCTTTTCGGGTGGCTGATCCCAGTCATCTCCTTCTGAGTGACTGTCGCCTTTCTAAGCTGGCGCAGCGTGTACATGGTGTCTTTCTCAGTATGCCCTGTGGCATCTTGGGCACCAACATCCTGGAAATATGGGGAGATCTGACGCAGCTGCTGATGCTGCTCCTCCTTTTCCAGGGCATCTGCTTTTTCGATTTGTTCATGCCTGTGCTCTAGGAACCCTGCAGGGGGTGGTGCAGCGGTAGAGCATGCCTGACCCTCGGCTGAGTGGTCATCTGGAGCACCTGAGTGATCTGGGATTGTTACCCCATTCTCACTGTTCAGGTCCACCCTGCACACTTCCTGATTGAGGAATCCCTCTATCGGCATGTTTACAATCGTTCGCTGGGCGTGGGTGTAGGACACCTGCTCGCTCCCCCCTTCCCTTGCTAGGGGTTCAGGGAGCTGCCCCAGCACTGGGATAGCTAGTTCACTGTCTTTGAACTTACTATCACTCACCAGGCCCATGTCAGTGCAGGCGGGGATTCTGACACCCCTCTTTGCGATGTCCTGCACTGGCAGGCGGGTGACTTGACCATCCAGCTCCAGTCTGGCTGAACCACTGTTGGTCAGACTCAGACTGACAGACTGAGCTAGTGGCTGTAAGAAAACCGGCTCGGCTTTCATTCCCTGTCCCTTCTGGGGGACTGGGTGTGTTGGCAACCCTGCCGTTGAGGCAGGAACAATCAGGTCAGTCTCACTCACTACCTGGTAGTTGTGAGAAATAATGTTACCTGACTGCAGGTTCCCTGGGTCACAGCAGAGGGAATCGGCATCTGGGATCAGGTGTGTCCACAGCGCAGTAGTCTCAGCGTCCAGCTGGACCTCCTGTCTAACCTGTGAATGTTGCACCAGGGGCACCTGGCGGTGGCCCTGTGACAGCTGCTCAAGCAGATCCTTACTAATAGAGGACCTCTCAGGGCTAAGGGTGAGGGCTACATCACCAACCTGCTCTCCTGCCATCTGGATCCCTTCCACCACTGCAGGGTGGTGTTCCTGACCCCTCTTGGGTGCCAGGGTGCACAGGGAAAGCTCCTTTTCATCGCCAGGTGGGGAGATCTGCTCCTCTTTAGGGATGTAAAAGGTGTGTGCTTTACCTGGTGGATCAGGCGGCTGCTTGGAGCACCGCTCCTGTGGCATGGAGGCTGTTGGGACCTTGGCCGGGACACGACTTCCCTGTATATCCGGGGAACAAGGAAATATTTTTATTTCTTGTCCAGAGGGAACAGAAGGAATCTCCACATAGGCTTCTGTGTTCGGCGGGCACTGTGTGAGCACAGTCTGCCTCTTGGCCCCCCTTTCCTTCTGTACAGAAGGCTTAGGAGCCTTGACCTGTTTCCACACTTTGCCTTTCTGGTGATCCACCAAAGGTTCCTCTCTGAGTCGCATGCCCTTTTCTTTTTCAACCCGTTTGAGCTTGCCGTGTGACATCAAACACCTTTCAACCTCAGTGTCAATCAGTGTCTCACAGTGTAAGACATCTCCCATGGCAGCCTTGAGGTAAAAGCTTCTTGCTTTTCCTCTGTGTTTTACTGCCTGCTCTGTGACTTCAGGGGTGGAGTCAGCACTCACTTGGGAGTGGCTGAATTCATCCAGGCAGGAACCCTTCTGCTCAATCAGATAGACTGAGGGAGGGAGAGGGGGCGGGTCTCCGCCTCCTCCAGTGGAGAGTATCAGCTCATTCACGCTTCCGGCAGCCTTGGGGAGCGGTTGTCCCTGTCCTAATAAAGCTTGTTCAAGCCTGGCCAGGCGGGTGGCTACTGAATCCTTTTGTTCAGCTTTATCTAGCCCTTTCCCTCCCCCGGTGTTCTCATGGCACTTAGGACGCTGGGTGTGGTCCTGTGTGCATGCTTTGGAACGGGGCTTAGCCAGCTCAGGAGCCTGTGCTCCTTCGAGCAGGGGGGAATTAACCCTGCTGGCTCTGACGGCAAACACAGTCACTTTAACAGCTTTTTGCTCAGAGCGACTTTGGACATCATACTCCCAGGCTTTCTGCACGAATCTCTTAATATCAGTCATTTTCATGGTCTGTGCATCTGTATGCATTAAGATCATCTTTCTGACTGACGGGTGGAGATTCGCAATGAATAAACCCTTGAAATGTGTGTTCTCTTCGCAACCCTCATCATTTCGCCCTGCAAAATAAGTTCGTCTAAGTCTCTCGTAATATTCGCGAGGGGACTCTGCTCTCTTGTGCTTAATGTTAAGAGCGGCGGCTATCGCAGCAGTCGGGTCAATAAACGCACTGTATTCTTCGATAAGTGCTTGACAAAGCTGCTCAAAATCATTACAGACTTCTTTCATCTGCCTAGCCATCCACTCATGTACAGCTCTGCTGGTAGTTTTCCTGACCAGAAACACTTTCTCCTGTTCTGTGGCGTTTGGCAGATACTGCAGGGTATACCTGAGGTCCTGAATATAACTCTCGATATTATTCTTTGACACTGCGGGGTCAAATCTCTCTATGTCCTTCGCTAGCTCTCTCAGAGAATGGAGATTTATCCTTCTAGCTTCTCCGCTGACGGAGATATGGAAGAGATCGTGGTCAGACCTGTCGCTGCTAGAGAGAGTGCTTAATAGCGACTCGAATTCAGACCTTTTAGCAACCATCGTTAAACTTAAAGAGTATTACTTTTAAGTACGAAACAGTTTTACCATGAAAACCACAAGATCAAGTATGCAATCAACCCGGTAGATCGCAAAAGATCACAAAACAATCAAGCACTGCTTAAAGAGCAAGGGGAACTTTTTTTTCTTTCGGCTTTCAGCACACCGTATTGTTGTGTATGAAACCCGCGGCGTTTTATATTGAATTATTCCGCTTGGTTGACTCATTTCAGTCTTGCCACGCCCACCCAGGGACGCCAAATAATGTAAGAAAACCATCCACAGAATCCTCTCAATCCTCCCTTCTGAATCTTACTGAATCTCACAGGCTCTCTGTGTTGCCTGTTTTTACCTGGAGGAACTTCAGCTCATTGATTGGCTGAAAGTTCCATGGGCATCAGAGTCCCACGTGGGTTACTCGGCCCTACCAGTCCCTGATTGATTGATCAAGGTGAGATATGAGTCACTTAGGCCTGACACTTAGTAATGCAGTCCAGATGTCCAACTGGCACTCCCTAGACAGATAGGCGCCAATGGATGACCATTGATCATGATAGAAAGGCTTAGCTAAGTGCATCCCCCTTTGGGAGCTGTCCTAGGACCTTAAATCACCCTGCATGAATAGTCTCTCTGTGGCTGCACCACAGAGATGAACAGAGAAATGGGGCCTCATTTGGAAAGGCTCAGAACACTTAATTCTGCCTTATTAATAAGCCTCGCCGCTACACACATATATTAATGTAATAAATGATTGCTTATGCTTTATAAATAAATCTAATTAAAATAAAAGCTTAAGTTTTGTATTTATCTTGTACCATAGAACATGATTTTCTTTGTATTTCAAGCCCACAAAGTGTCCAAATGTTCTATGATCATTTCTTTCATCATTAGGGACTAAATATACCAAACGTATGATGCTAAAATCCTGAAAAAAGGATAGGCTCCATTTCGTCAGTAGGTTGGAGTCCAAAACTGATTTGGGTCAATATACATTACCTTTGAAGATAAGGTACAGTCTACTGTAGGGAACCATCAACTTAGAAAGCATTGACCTTCCCTGGGGGTCAGGTAGGTGCAAAAGATAAACCTTTATCCTATCTTTATCTTAAGATAAGTGTCCAAGCAGTATTTTTCCAAGTTTCACCAAGCTCATCATGTTGCCATAGTAGACAAAGTTCTATAAAATGTTAAATAACTTTAGAAAAAAGCATCTTGGTCTTTCAGTACTGTACAAGGTGAATTAAACTGTCCCTGGTAATAAAAAGTAATTAGAAGCATCCCAGAAACTTTATCTCTAGAAACATTAGCTGTTTTATATCATGTAATTTAGTGTGATGTTGTCAGAATTCAAGGACATTATCACACACAGAAATTGGTTCAGTTAAATCTAAAAAACACAGCTAAACATGGGTTTAAATGTAAAATAGAAGTCTTACCTCTTGTCAAAAGATTTAATTCAAGAAGCGATGTAATAAATGATTGCTTATGCTTTATAAACAAATCTAATTAAAATAAAAGCTTAAGTTTTGTATTTATCTTGTACCATATAACATGGTTTTCTTTGTATTTCAATCCCACAAAGTGTCCAAATGACGCACTACATGATATAAGGAAGATTATCACATGCATATCGGTATTATCTTTCTTACGAAAATGCATTCCTTTCATTACCTTTTACTTTTTAAAATGAACTCAAATTGTGTATAATGTAATAATTTAAGTAGAATAGATTCTAACAATATAATGATCCAGTGTGTTGCACTACTTCACTGCTTCACTGCTCTATGCCGTCTGGAAATAAATCCTCAGACTGCTCACTGCCCTGGGCTTGTACCAATAAATTACAGGAGCACGTCTATATATCACTGCGTTGAAGCAGAAGACACACAATCACTGCAAACACATCCTAAATACAGTGTTCCAACACCTTTGACCTCATCCAGAACGTATCATTTATTGAAAGGGATTGCTGTCAGAATGCACATCTGAATCCCAAACAGAATCTCTAGTAAAATACGATCATTTGTGAAACAGGCAAATGACTGTCTCAGGGGCCCATTCCTCATTGTCAGACATATGTATGCAATGCTTTCACCGTGCATTGAGCAATAGGGATTAAAAACACCGCAGGTAAGGTTAGATGTCATGTTCTATGATCATTTCTTTCAGCATTAGGAACTAAATATACTAAACGTATGATACTAAAATGTTATTTTCACATATATTAATGTAATAAATGATTGCTTATGCTTTATAAATAAATCTAATTAAAATAAAAGCTTAAGTTTTGTATTTATCTTGTACCATAGAACAAGATTTTCTTTGTATTTCAAGCCCACAAAGTGTCCTTTGATCTCTATTCTGTGGTAATCCACAATGACCCCGTTCTTCAGGTGATTCATCATGTACTCCCTCGTCTGTTGAGAGGCCATCCCGATCTCTTCTGCCGTGGCATGCTTCATACACGCTCTCTTGAAGTGAGCAGGAAGCTGATCAAAAGTATTCAGGCACATCTTGCACACCAGGGGAATCCTCGCGGGTTTCCTTTGAAAATAAATAATACCATCTGTGTATAGAAACAAGCTAAGACTGATTTCTTAAATTATCCTTAAAATTCTCTCTCATAGTTTGAGCATAATGATTTTATTGCATTTATATAAGAATTGCTCATTGCTCCAAAATAAATAATGGTTTCATAAAAAAGTGAACACTTACTTGGTCTCAGTCACAGACTTTCCAATAGAAGCCATTGTGGAGTTCAGCAACTGCAGGTCCTAGAAGTGGGGAAGGAATTTTAAAAGAGAAATTGAATTACAATACAGAAGGAATGGCTGAGGGTTCACTGAAATATATAAATATACAAATTCCAAAGACTGAGTCCATATAGAAACAACTACTTTTCATTTTCAGTATAAGAAAAAAAAAACATTATCTTCCAAAGCATCATAAAATTGTCCCTTCTTCCAGACTCTACTTCTCTCTTGTAGTAGTACAGCAGACCTTTCCAGGTGAGCAGATCACAGAGTCCGAAATAAGCTTCCTCCATCAAACAAAGTACCTGAACATGACTCTGTCTTCATAAAAGCGCCCCTGTAATAAAGAGATTAAATCCAAAATCAAGAGGGCAGTTGCCTACTGAAATACAAGAAGTCATCAATTTTAACCTAGCAACACATTAAAGGCTGCATCTATACAAGTGCGATTCTAGAAATGCTCACCAGATTACGTTTTAAGAAGGAACTGTGCCTCAGGTTCCGCTGAGATCTTAACTCAGATGGCAGGATTCAGAGTCCGGAGTGCGGACTGATGGCGAACGGAGGGTCCACATACTGTGGATCCCTCAGTGATCTTCCGCGTATTCAAACCGCCAGCGTGTGACTCCCCTGTCCCTGTGACCTCATTGGTCTGCTCTCTCCTCTGTGCAGCCGAGCCCGACTCACGGTAAAGTGAAAAAAAAGATGCCCTCAACGTGAGATTTACTCTGGAGCGAGGATAGATGTTACCTTTTTATCATTGAACAGGATGTATGTGATGTGGCGACTAGGTTCAATTTTGTATCCTCTTTAAAAGATTAAGGACTGGGGTGAGTGTGATTTACCACCCTTTCAGCTAAGAACCCGACTTGCGCATCGTTTAAGCTGCATAGACTCGGTCGTTTAACTCTTCTCCATTAGCAGGGTTAAGGTTAAAGAAAAAAACATTGCTGACTTCTTTTTTTTTTGCCAGCCGCTAGCGCTGATTAGCAAGGCTTGTATTTCATGTTTTGCAAGTTGCATCCATTTTAAGAAAAACAAGTCGCGTTAAAGACAGGAAATGAATACTTGCATTTAATTAAGTCTAGCCGTAGGCGGTTGTCTGTAAGGACCAGTTCTGTTCGAGAAGACACAACAAAGAAGGCACCGCTGGGATTCGAACCCAGGATCTTCTGTTTACTAGGCAGGCGCTTTAACCAACTAAGCCACGGCGCCCCGGGAGTGCTGTCCTTTTGCAGCCACTTGGACACACCACTCAGACACATCTGCATTCGGTGTGTGCTCTGCCTGCTTGCTGAGCAAGTTGCCACCTTTACATACAATAGCAACATCGACACCAAGAGAAAGGATGACAAATGGCTTTTATCTGGAACTTTTCATGTCCAAGGAGCTCAATGTGCTTTCTGTGTACAACAGGGCCACTGAACTCCACACTGGCCACTGAACCACAGCAGTGGCTTGCTGGCTTGACATCTCCCAAGGAAAATGTTGAAATCACATGTGGAACAGGAAAATGACCCTCGAGTACGAGGGAAAAAAAAGAAAAAGATCATCTGGAGCGCGCCAACCCATGTCCGGACAGCCCAGTTTCGTCGACAAGGTGGCTGAGTGGTTAAGGTGATGGACTGCTAATTTATTGTGCTCTGCAGTCACGGGTTCAAATCTCATTCTCGTCGCTCTCCATGTCCGACACATGTGCCTGTTCGACGTCGGCCCTCCTTTTGCTTGCTCCGGTGCTAGAGCTGTGACTCCACACTCATGAGCAGTGTCCTGCATGTTTTCTGTGTATAGCTGTCTTTTAACGCATACAGAATTCATTTGAAATCATTGATTTCTCCAATTAACAAGGGTCCCTTTTTGAACCTGCAAGAAGCATTCTTTCAATGTAACAGATTTACTCCGGGGAAAGCCAGCATGACATTGAGAGTAGCTCAAGCTTTCAGCACCCATATCGGACTGCGTGTATGCAGACACCACTCAGAATCCCCTGTAAGATTCTCCCTCAATTCCGTTTTTCAGTGCTTTAGCTCTTTCAAAAGGCTTCGCTAGTCACAATTCAAGGCTCATGATGGCATTTGAAAACATTCACCACTGCGTTGGCCGGGAATCGAACCCGGGTCAACTGCTTGGAAGGCAGCTATGCTCACCACTATACCACCAACGCATGCCCACAGGAAGTCTGCAGGACACCACCAGAGAATGCTTTTTTTTAATTTTTTTTTATTAAACATAGAATTTACAAATACAAATACAACAAGAGGATCAGAGTCATGTACAAGAGAAAAAAAATGCAGCAGAAAAAAGCATTTAACTACCAGAGGTAATTAAGTAATTATGTGATCAAATTGTATATTTTACACGTATCATATTTTCCTTGCTTTAATATTTCTCAATTATTTATAAACTTTAGTTTCAACATGCATGCGTTTCCTGTAAAAAATAAAACTCAGCACACAGTTTTTCTTTTAACAACATTTCGAGTACCTCTGGCATTCATGAAAAAGACATACACAAAAGCAAATAACTAACTCTAAGACTGTCTAAACTATTGAGTTTTTCAAAGAACCAGAACTATAACAGTCCTTAAAACTTAACTACACCATTCCAAACTAACACTAAAGAAACACTAGTATATACTGGTATAACAAATAAAACCAAACAATCATTAACTGAGCAGTCACTGGGAGCAAATCTCCTTCCCGTCCACAAAGGCCCTCGCTCCCACAAAGTAGGCTCTCCTCCCCTCTCTTCTGGCAGCTTCAACCTGGGGCCACAGCTGGTTCCTGGTACTCCTGTCCGCAGCAGACAGGTCCTCTGCAAACCTCAGTTTGTTCCCATTCAAATACTCATTCCCCCTCGCCGCTCGCCACAGCATGTCCCTCGCCGTCCTCTTGGTGAACTGTATTATAATACAGTATAGCAATTAATTTACATGTGTATAATAAATATAGTAAATATAATAAATTAATTACTGCGAAAATAATTTACTTCGTACACTGTGCAGAGTGCCGTATACTCCTAGTTGCGGCACACGATACATACAGTAAAAAGCCTCAGGCACTGTGTTAGATGTGTTTTCGACGTTATATATGCGTTTATTCATGTCGTCGATTTTACGGTTGCAATTCGACGTTGATTATACGTCGAGGCGACGTATATATACGTATAGCCGTAATTTCGCCGTAAATATACGTATATTCGACGAATCAATGCCCACAGCTTGGCATACAAGGGTTTTGCTGAGGGGGTCTTGCCACCTGCCTGAAAAAAAACAGTAAAATGTTTGAGTGCCTATAGAGTTTCTATTTTTATTTTCTTGACAAAAGTTGATACCATTTCCTGGACACCCCGTCCCCCATCAGTGTGCGGTGCCCGAGGAAAAATCTGTAGGGGGGCGTCTGAAATTCTGAGGGGGGAGTGATATTTCAGTTGAAACGGAGCTGTACGGTGCAGCTACCCAAATGAAATCTCGCAGCTATGCCATTGATTAGTGCTTCATGATAGAAGATAACGACTAGCAATCTGGTATTTGCGATGAAGTTCAGTTTCACATTTTTCGTCACTCTCACGGTTTGTATTGCCTGGAGCGAAAAGTACCATAAGTGTTCATTTTTGCAGCTACATGGACGTTCTGAATCGTTAAGAAAAAAATGTTGTAAAACCAACAGAAAGCACAGACTGCTATAACTAGTCCTAGTTATATAACGATTTTAAGTATAATGATAAACTACTGCAAGGAATCGGTCCACCTGAGCAAACAGGATCGTAATGTTGACACTCAATAATATGTGCAGTTCCTGGACGGATAGCCCTCCTGCCCATCAAACAGACTGAGTGACTGTTCGTGTCATTTAGTGTTGTCTGACCATTGACAAAGTACAACTATTTTTTTAGGGCGCAAATTAAGTTAGGTAAAACTTTTTGCCCAAAACTGAAGGGGCGACATTCCCCCCTCCCCCCGTGATGCCAGGCCTGTCCCCATCCTATTCCATAATGTCATTATATATAATACCATACAACAGTGACCAATCCTTACTAACTGCATGCGTTAAAATTGCACATCAGCTCATAGCAGGGGGCACATAGCCGCGATGTATTATCAATGTTAAATTTCAACCATAATATCGACAACATTAATAAAAGCATACGTTGAGAAAATATCGAACCCAGCATATTTTCCGGTTATATACCACAATGCATTGCTAGTATTCGTTGGTCACCATTTTGGACACGTTTTTCAAACGTAGAAGTATATCCGCAAATATCTCAGCAATCCTCTTTTGACGAGTAAGTATGAACAATAATAATACTATCTGAATACATACAGATCTTTCTTAATATTATTTTGATTAAAATAGTATGTGAATAAGCAAAAAAATGGCACATAAAATAGTGTGAATGGGGAAGATGACACAAAATCGTTTTGCCATTTCTCTTATTCTTATTCTATGTTGTACTTTCAAACTTTGGGTACTCTTTAATTAGGACAGACTTTATTGCTCAACTGCTATGATGCAAGCCAAATTTTATACATTGATTTCAGCTTTGAGCTTAGTAAACCGTTCATTTTTTAGATTATACTAAAGAAGATATTAATCATCATTTATTTGGGAAGTAATATTATATAATTTTCTCCTAGCTGCGGTGCTGAAGTCCCACCCTACATCAACAGAAAAAGAAATAAAGGAGCACGCAATGTGTTACTTGAAGAATGCATATGCAAGGCAGGGGGCCAGGAGATCTGGACTCTGAAAATAATAGGTTTTTGGTTCTAACAGGACAATTAGACAGGGTTTGCAAATAGTGGACAAAAATCGTCTTAACTTCCATTGTAATATTTTTTTTTCTTGGAAATATAGAAGTTGTACATTTTAAAATGTATATTTGAATCAAAATGTGGTTTTGAGTTAGTGTGTTAATGTAATTAGTTTTGTGTTTGTCATTACTATACTGTATATTGCCATGTTACCAGAATTTGTAGCTGAAGTTTAAGACTAGTTGTGTTTTTTATGATTATTGCCCATATGTTGATTGTTGATTGATTGTATACAATGTATAATTTGAAATACATATGTTTCAGGTGTGAATGTGTATTTTCAGAATAAATTTCTAAACCTAATCATTGGCTTGGTTTACTTGTTTCTACACCTATAAAATCTATCTTTGATGTATAATAGACCTCTACCCATATACGTATAATAGACCTCTAAAGTTATACGTATAATAGACCTCTAAAGTTATCCGTATAATAGACCTCTAACCATATACGTATAATAGACCTCTAAAGTTATACGTATAATAGACCTCTAACCATATACGTATAATAGACCTCTAAAGTTATACGTATAATAGACCTCTAACCATATACGTATAATAGTCCTCTAAAGTTATCCGTATAATAGACCTCTAAAGTTATCCGGAACTCCAACCATATATGTATAATAGTCCTCTAAATTTATCCGTATAATAGAACTCCAACCATTTATGTATAATGAACGTCTAAACATAGACGTATAACTTTAGACGTACATTAGAATTTCATTCTAGACGAATTGTAGACCACATTTAGACGTCTAAGGTATGCGTTTAATAGACGTATATTATACGTCTTTTGCCCACTGGGTTACGTCTCAACAGAAACGCTCTTTAGCTCTTTCAGCGTTATGCAGAGAACAGCGTCTGTCGAGATCACTTTTGAGTCAGCGCGAAACGCCGTGTGCTGTCAGTTTGATTTCATATTGCTCGTAGCGGCGCCCGGCTTTTGTCTGTCAAACGTTAGGTTGCGCTTCTTCATGCTGCATCGTCGGCATGAGTGGAGCTTTATAAACGTCTGTACTTACTGCGCCCCATAAGAAATCGTTTGTCCCCGTTCAAAAGAGATTGTGCGATGTCCTGCAGCAAACCTTTGACAGTTTGAAAAGAGGAATTGATTCTGCTTCCTGTGCGTGCAGTAGTTACAAAGTTGAACGCCTTTACACGATCTGCTGCAGTTTTCAGTGGGCGGGCTTTGTCAAATGGCTTGGAAAAACGCACTGTGTTTCGGCTCGGGAAACATCATGAGCAGTGTCCTGCATGTTTTCTGTGTATAGCTGTCTTTTAACGCATACAGAATTCATTCGAAATCATTGATTTCTCCAATTAACAAGGGTCCCTTAAAGGATGAGTCAAAGTAACGTCTAATCGGATTAGTTTCCTTAGAGCTGGTTCAGAGTTTGCTCAAGAGTTTACCTTTCACAGATGCGCAAAGAAGAACGTTGGGGGTGCACGCTTCAAGGCGCCTTACAGCTGTAGGGAGCGATTCGAGGCGATTCATGGCGTGTGCTCGTTCCCTTATACCGTACGCCCCGGGGTGCAGTGCTACGATGACGTACAATACCGCTTGGGCACGTAACGGCGTTATATGCGAGTGCGGGACGTGAGGGTTTTCGTTTGTTCGTTTTGTTTTGCTCTGCTTTGCTTTGTTTTGCTTTCCATCGCGTTGGTAAGAGCGTAAATAAAAAGGCGATTCCTGCATCTACCACTAATGTAAGAGCTATTTCAAGTGCGACGTGGTGCGGCTTTTCAAATGCTTGTGGGCATTTCTCTGTTGTTGATTCTTTTTTTGTGTGTAACAAAGTGGCATTTTCATGTCCGGACGGGGAGACTTTATCATTCCGACATGAAGCCACCCTTAAGTCCTCTGAGGCGTGTCTGTCTGCAAGGCTTGTATTGTGGAAATGTTTTTTTGAAACGGAGAACGACTTTGAAATAGGCTTCCGCCGGCGCCTCGCGATCCAGGTAAGATTGTAGCAAGAACGCAGCGGCAGCGGGGCTTGCTGTAGTCGTGGCCGAGTGGTTAAGGCGATGGACTAGAAATCCGTTGGGGTCTCCCCGCGCAGGCTCGAATCCTGCCGACTACGTTGTCCGCCTCCAGTTGGTGTGTTCCGGCGCAAGCAAAGAAGCGCACCTTTTTGCTGTTTCCGGTGGTTTTAAAACACCCAATCGCTTGTACCCGCTGCCTTGGAAATAAATTCTTCAGCGTCCGTGAATGGCATTTTGCAGCTGGAAGCAGATGTCGACGCGTTTTGCACAGAGCACCAAAAAAGCGTCTTTTTTGAAGGCCCAGGCACTAAGCATTGGTGGTTCAGTGGTAGAATTCTCGCCTGCCACGTGGGAGGCTCGGGTTCGATTCCTGGCTAATACAGTGGCTTTTGCAGCGAACGGCTCCATCACTTGCATCCCCTTGCAACATGCAATTGAAATCCCACTGAAGCTAAGCAGATGTGAGTCAGGTCAGTACCCGGATGAGGGTGAGCTACAGGAAAAAACAAAGCTTTCAGCTGGAAGCGGTGTTAATGGTGCCGGCGGGGGGGCGCTCACCCTGAGGTCTGTGCGGGTCCCAGTGCCCCAGTATAGTGACGGAGATGCTGTGTTGTAAGAGGGCGCTGTCTTTTGGATGAGATGTAAAACCGAGATCACAGCGCTCTGTGGTCATTAAAAATGACCACCAAAACCTTTGACAAAAGCTTTTGGTAATTGATGGTCTTCAATAATGCTTCTCCTTTAGGTACATTTTAAATCAGCTGAAAAATGCTGTGAAATGGGGGGGCACTTCAGGCCAGTGTAGGATTTGGGTTACAAGAACCATGAAACTGCACGAGAAAGCCCGTACACTGAATTACACGGCTTTCTATTCAAAGGAGGGCAAAAGAAATTCCCTGAGATCGATTTTTTGCAGCACAGAGAGGATTACTGTCGTGAGGCCGGTTAGCTCAGCTGGTTAGAGCGTGGTGCTAATAACGCCAAGGTCACGGGTTCGAGCCCCGTACGGGCCAGGTCCTTTTCTCCTCTCTTACCAAAGCTGTTAGGTTCCTTTCCGTGGTGAGGGGTTGTCATGCAACGCTGCCACATAGTGCCGACAGACAAAAGTGTTGCGGGAGAAGAGAAAAGTGTTTGAAGATTTAAGAGTGTCTTAGGTGGAGCCAAAATCAAGTGTCACAAATGCAAGTGGGAGGTTTTCCAATGTTTAATATGGTCAAAATAAGCGGAAGTTATCTGCCGGTCATGGCACAGTCTGCCATGCTTTTGTCAGATACTGTAAAGTGGTGTCGAACTGGGTGTCGAACTGGAGCCTCACCATTTGCATATGTGAGGCTCCAGTTATACATCGAGTGTCACATTAAATGACAAAAATGAAGAGAGTTAAAGCAGCTGGAGAGGTTTTCTTACAACTTTTGAGCTGACAGTTTTGGAAAATGTTTCCTTCACGCTGCACTGTACAACATAGGCAGCCAAGAGTCTCCAAAACAAAACAGAATTGACAGATAGGAGAAAATTCCCACTCGTCCTGAAGTTCCCAAAATCCAGCAGGTGGATTTTGGGAATGGCATACAGACCCCTGGCACAAGTGGTCTGTGCCAGGGGTCTGTATGCCGTTAACCATGCCGCTTACCCCAGTAGCACCACCACAGTCTTAAAGGAAACCGGTGTAACAACATGTCCGGGTAACTTTTTCCATTCACCCGCAGCCCTTTGTGTAAGATGTGCCACATATGTGGCGTTTTTATCATAGTTATCATAGTTTTCTGATTTTGACCATTTAGATTTAATTGATTGTTGTGTTGAAAAGTCTTTTATTTTTATCACAGTGTAGTTTTCTGATTTTGAGATATGGAGCATTGGCGTTATTCACACAGCAGCTGTATCGACGAGCGGTGAAAAAAGTGTGGTGGAAACGTCGGACCCTAAGGTGGTGACTGCATCGGAGACGGCTGTTAAGACGCTGATCAAAACCAAACGTGTCAAGCCTTCGGAGAGAAATAATAACACGCCTAAAGACTTGGTGTTTGGTGATGTGGGAGACTCAGTGCGGTATATTGCACAGTTAGTATCAAAGGTGGGCACTAATGAGGTGGATAAAAAGCGGGGTTTAGAGAATCTAAGAGCCGCTTTAGCAAGTGTACATTCAGTGTTTCCAAAACTGATCCAGGTTTACGCCGCTAGACTCTTAGACGTTTTTTCTAAAGAAGATGCTGATCTAACCTCTGGATTTCGTTACCTGATAATGCTATTTCATGGTGCACTGGCGAAGACCCACCGGGATAAATGACTAAACATGTGCATGGTGCAGTCCAGAGAATATTGGATGAACTTTCTCCAAACATCGGGGCGAATGATTTTGTACAGCTGCGTTTGACTGCGGGTGGTTTTAACAAACCCTTGTTCTCACGCAGGAGACAACCCGGAGAATTAAATGCTGCTGATTTTTTAAGCCACATCTCAGACCTCTTACAGAGCCACACAGAAATTCTCACCGATGACAGCCTCCGATTAGTGGTGACGATAGTTAGGAATATGCAGGGGGGTGCCCGTCGAAGATTTAAATCCGTTCTGGGTAATTGCTCAGAAAAAAGCGCACCTTATCGACTTACATTACACGGGCGGTAATCTGTGTTTCACCGGGAGTGTGTACGGTTTGTTGAATGAAGGTTGTACCAATGGGGAAATGTTACAGGGCGCTAAACGAATGCACAAAGAGTTGGGTTTTTCAGAGAATCAGAAAATTAGTTTGTCAGACATTACCGCTTTTGAAAAACATTTAAAGGTGGTCATTAAAATTTTGTACCACGACCAGGGTGATTGGAAATATTTTACAACGGGGCCCACACCACCTAATTCTAAAATACTTTTTGTTCTACTGCATGAAGAGCATTTTTATGGGGTTTTAAATATTAAAGCTTTTGTGGGGGCGGCATATTTTTGCACTAACTACCATGCGGCGTATAGCCACAAGAATGCACACGCCTGTGTTAAAGCTTGTAAAACCTGTTTAGATCCCCAGTGTTGCGAAATTGATGCAGAAATTCAGAATTGCCCGGCTTGTAAGGTCTTTTGTCGTAGCTCTCAATGTTTGGCGAGACACTTTCGGAATGCAGCGACGGGTGTTAGTAAGTGTGAGCGCAGGGTCTTTTGTGAGAAATGTGAGGTTTATAACCTCTCTAGTCACAAATGTAAAGAGAAACTGTGCTCGCATTGTAACAACGTGATCGACACCCCTGACACACATTTGTGCTACATACTGCCTTTGGACAACCCCAAAATTTCAAACAAGTACATTTTTTTCGACTTTGAATGCATGCAAGAAACGGGGACACACATACCAAATTACATCCATGCCCTTCATATTAACAATAAACGAAGCTGGGAATTTTATGGTGAAACTTGTCTAAAGGATTTTGTGTGTAAATTTATCGATAGACGTTTCAAAATCCATACATTCATATCGCACAATGGCAAGGGATATGACAATTACCTAGTAATCAGACAGTTGTAAGATGAAAAGATGGACGTTGAACTAATTAATCAGGGTGGTAAGATAATGTGTATGACCGTAAAAGCTCTGAACATCAGATTTATCGATTCTTTAAACTTTCTACCTATGAAATTAAGCAAACTGTCGGCCGCCATGGGGTTCCCCGGGGGTAAGGGTCATTTTCCACACTTGATGAACACTTCAGAAAACCAAAATTATGTCAGCCCGATGCCGCCGCCAGAACTTTACGGCGTTAACTACATGCTGCAGAGGGAGAAAGCCGAGTTTTTGGTTTGGTATGAAGAATGCAAGGGAAGTGTGTTTAACTTACAGAGAGAGTTGAAACGTTACTGCCAGTTGGATGTGGCAATTCTAAGAGAAGGCTGTGTCAGGTTTTGGGACGAGGTCATGAATATGACCAGACAGACACGCGTGACTGAGTCAGGGGCCGCCTGCGTTGTGTGCATCGACCCCTTTCAGTTTGTGACCATCGCTAGTGTCTGCATGGCCATGTTCAGACTTATGTTTTTACAGGAAGAGACAATAGCGTTGCTACCCCATGACAATTACCACCACCAGCAAAAACGATTTTCTACACCCAGCATCAGTGGCTTATGTACATCGAACACACAGAGCCCGTTAAAATCCAACACGCGTTAACCACGGCCGGTGAGTACAAGGTTGGTCAAAGCTGAAAGCTCAAAGCTGAAATAAATGTATAAAATTTGGCTTGCATCATAGCAGTTGAGCAATAAAGTCTGTCCTAATTAAAGAGTACCTAAAGTTTGAAAGTACAACATAGAATAAGAATAGAGAAATGGCAAAACGATTTTGTGCCATCTTCCCCATTCACACTATTTTTATGTGCCATTTTTTGCTTATTCACGTACTATTTTAATCAAAATAATATTAAGAAAGATCTGTGTGTATTCAGATAGTATTATTATTGTTCATACTTACTCGTCAAAAGAGGATTGCTGAGATATTTGCGGATATACTTCTACGTTTGAAAAACGTGTCCAAAATGGTGACCAACGAATACTAGCAATGCATTGTGGTATATAACCGGAAAATATGCTGGGTTCGATATTTTCTCAACGTATGCGTTTATTAATGTTGTCGATATTATGGTTGAAATTTAACATTGATAATACATCGCGGCTATGTGCCCCCTGCTATGTGCTGATGTGCAATTTTAACGCATGCAGTTAGTAAGGATCGTACTGTTGTATGGTATTATATATAATGACATTATGGAATAGGATGGGGACAGGCCTGGCATCACGGGGGGAGGGAGGAGTGTCGCCCCTTCAGTTTTGGGCAAAAAGATTTACCTAACTTAATTTGCGCCCTAAAAAAATAGTTGTACTTTGTCAATGGTCAGACAACACTAAATGACACGAACAGTCACTCAGTCTGTTTGATGGGCAGGAGGGCTATCCGTCCAGGAACTGCACATATCAGTGTCGTTATTGAGTGTCAACATTACGATCCTGTTTGCTCAGGTGGACCGATTCCTTGCAGTAGTTTATCATTATACTTAAAATCTTTATATAACTAGGACTAGTTATAGCAGTCTGTGCTTTCTGTTGGTTTTACAACATTTTTTTCTTAACGATTCAGAACGTCCATGTAGCTGCAAAAATGAACGCTTATGGTACTTTTCGCTCCAGGCAATACAAACCGTGAGAGTGACGAAAAATGTGAAACTGAACTTCATCGCAAATACCAGATTGCTAGTCGTTATCTTCTATCATGAAGCACTAATCAATGGCATAGCTGCGAGATTTCATTTGGGTAGCTGCACCGTACAGCTCCGTTTTAACCGAAATATCACCCCCCCCCCTCAGAATTTCAGACGCCCCCCTACAGATTTTTCCCCGGGCACCGCGCACTGATGGGGGACGGGGTGTCCAGGAAATGGTATCAACTTTTCTCAAGAAAATAAAAATAGAAACTCTATAGGCACTCAAACATTTTACTGTTTTTTTTTTTTCAGGCAGTAAATTACGTAAATTACTGCTTCGACACGTAATGGCATTATAATCAAGTGCAGGAGCTGAGGGCTCTTGTTTTGTTTCGTTTTCCATGGCGTTCGTAAGCGCGCAAATCAAAGGCAATTCCTGCGTCTAACACGAATGTAAATGCTTTTGAAAGTGCAGTGTGGTGCAGCTTGTAAAATCCTTGTCCACATTTGTGGTTTGTTGATGTTTTTCTGTCTGCCAAAGTTGCATTTTGACATCCAGACGGGGAGACTTTATCATTTGAACGTGAAGCCAGCCTTAAACCCTCTGAGGCGTGTCTGTCTGCCGGCACGTATTTTGTGAAAGGTTTTTTTTTTAACGGAGAGCGACTTTGAAAACGTTTCCTCAGCCACCTCGCACTCCGTGTTAGATTATAGGAAGAATGCGGCGGCGGCAAGTTCGCTGTAGTCGTGGCCGAGTGGTTAAGGCGATGGATTCAAAATCCGTTGGGGACTCCCCGCGCAGATTTAAATCCTGCCGACTACGGCATCTGCCGCATGTCGCCTTGTGCCTGCGCGGCAAAGGCGAAGTGCTGCTTCTCCTTTCCTGGTACTATAAGAACGCTAAATCGCTTGGCTCTGCTGTCATGGAAATAAATTCTTCAGATAACCACACATTTTGCGTTCGCACCTCTATTTCCGGTGCCTTCATGCACTCTTGTACCAAACGCACGTTCCTTCTGTATGCGGAGCCGATCATTTGCAATTGGGCTGTGCCGACAGATCAGGACGAGCTCTGTCGGCTCAAAAGCAGCGCAGGACCTGCAAGAACAACAGAAAGATTAGCATCCAGCGGGGGCTTCTTAGTGAGCCCAAGATCTCATCAAGAATCGGCTCCAGCAACAGGACTGGGCGCATTGTTCCATTCTCCGACCACTCTCGGTGTAAACAAGTCCCTCCTGGTCTCTGCTTGAATTGCACTTTCCTGCGTTTGCTTTGGTGTAACTGGCTTCCCCTGCATGGGCGAATGTGAAGAAGATCCTTAGTAAGTCATTGAAGAAACCCGAGAAGAGGTCGGAGTGGTCTCTGTCGTTCATCAACGATCCAGTCAGGCAGTACTCCTCTGTAAAGCGCCGTTCGTTCACATCAATTGGCTTTTTTTTTGCCTTCATTCGTGCAAGTAGTAAAAGCAGACGCCCCTATTCTGCCGTGACCCGGATTCGAACCGGGGTTGTTGCGGCCACAACGCAAAGTACTGACCACTATACGATCACGGCGAGTTACCGATACACACGTGGCAGGGCGGAAAAGGCTGTGCTCTCTTCGTGTGACATAATTCGGAAAAGTCCTGACGTTGCATTTCAACTGAGCCCCAGTATACATCGACCCTTCGACACTCTGAGTGACAACTCTCTTGCGTGTTTTCTCATATTTATGTAGTTTGCTTGCATGATGCCCGGAACAGCAGGGTTGTGCACTCCCATATGGTCTAGCGGTTAGGATTCCTGGTTTTCACCCAGGCGGCGCGGGTTCGACTCCTGGTATGGGAACGTGTCAATTTTGCCTCCTGCTTTCCAAAAGATCAGCACTGTGTACGAAGGAGCCGCATTAAAACTACTCAACGTGCAAAACGTGCGAGAGAGGGGGCGCTTGTTTCCAGCCGAAACTTCTCGCGTGTGAGACGAGCTGACCATCGCTGCAGGAGGTGGGAGGGTCACTCTGGTAGACAGGGCTGACCTTCGGCAATAGGATTTATACTCTCCAAGATGATATTTGCACTTTCTGGAGAGGCGATTTTCTCCACTTCAGTAGCCCGATTTCGTCGATTGCGTGGAGAGGGCTGTAGAATGTGGCGCCGTCTTTCCTGCTCCGTCCATGACAGGCGTGCTGGTCTCTGGAGAGAGAGCACGGTCCATCAGCGCACCCCAATAAAGGCACTGGAAGCAGCTGAATCGCATTGGCGAAGCTCAGCGCTGGGCCGCTGGGCACATCTGACCACAGTTTCCGTAGTGTAGTGGTTATCATGTTTGCCTCACACGCGAAAGGTCCCCGGATCGAAACCGGGCGGAAACAGACCAGACTTCTTCTGTCGCCACGCACAAAAGGGGATTGGGGATTCGCCTAGCGCTGTGATCGAACAGACCCACTCACCTCTTAGTGTGGCGGGATCTGCACAGTGCATGTCGCAGCGCATCCTGCTTTCACTTCAATGCGCGTCCTGATGTACCCCGGTCTCCCGCGTGACAGGTGGGGACAGGTGACAGGTCCTATACTAACGAGGAAGACATCGCTCTCTCCGACCCCCGGCATCGTGTCCCGACCCACCGTGCTGGAAGCCGACTCGTGCTGTGATTCCTTTACGGAGCAGAAATGACAACCGAGGAGCCGAGAGATCATTTCAGCATTTCGCGTCTGAACGGAAAACACAAACGACCAACTCGGAATGATTTGCCTTTGACGCTTATCAAAGCTTTGTGCATCGAACAGACCCACTCACCTCTTAGTGTGGCGGGATCTGCACAGTGCATGTCGCAGCGCTCCCTGCTTTCACTTCAATGTGCTTCCTGATGTCGAGTCGTGTGCCGTGCGGAGGCTCTGAAAGCGAGAGCAATGAAAAGGTGCACGACGCTGTGAAATAAACATTAATAAACGCATATATAACGTCGAAAACACATCTAACACTAGGAGTATACGGCACTCTGCACAGTGTACGAAGGAAATTATTTTCGCAGTAATTAATTATATTGTAGCGTTTGCAGGTTCTTGTTCAGAACTAAAGAACAGTGGAGACGCGATTAACCAAGCACTGACTTTATTTAACAACCACACCAAAACCGAACACAGGGTCTACACACACATGAGAAGACTGACGAAAACGTACACACATTTAGGGTGGTAATTACCTAACAACACACTCTACTTTTACAGGACTACACAGGGCACTAGAATTACTAGGACATTATTTACACAGGTAGGGTCAGCCGCTGGTCATCGTGCTGACCCTCAGACTCTTCCCGGCTACCACTCCCAGCATGCCCAGCGGTACTACGAGCGCCTAGGGGCGCTTCCTCCTCACCACCAGGCGAGGGCGTTACACTGCCCCCACCTGAAGCGTCTGGCGTCTCGCTGACGTCGAACACCCCCCTCAGGCTGTACTCGTATTCGGCAAACTGCTGCGGAACCCTGCGCGAGCGGCCGCTGCACCGCGGTGACGGCTGGCGATCCACGGACGCCCCACTATCGGCCGGCTCCGGCCCCGGCTGCTCCTCTGGAGCCTCCCCACACGGCTCCTCCTCCCGGGCCCGGTAGGGGGCCAGGCGGTCTCGGTGCAGGACCACCACTCTCCCCTGTGTTCGCAACCGGACACGGTAGCAGACCTCGCCCACCACCCAGAGTACCTCAGCGGGCCCCTCCCACGACGGCGCCAGCTTAGGACTGAGGCCTTTGCGGCGCCGCGGGTTGTACACCCAAACCGAGTCCCCGGGCTGGAAGGCAGGCCCCCTGCAGCGCAGGTCGTAGTACAGCTTCTGCCGGACCCCCGCCTGTGTCAGGTGGGTCCGTGCAAAGCTGTGCACCCGCTGCATCCGCTGCCGCAGGTCCCACTCGTAGTCCGGTCCAGCCGGCGGTGCCGACCCGTCTCCGGGCGGCGGGCCGAAGACCAGGTCCACCGGTGTTCGCATTTCCCGGCCCAGCATGAGCGAGGCCGGGGTGCACCCGGTGGATTCCTGGACCGCGGTCCGATACGCCCAGAGCGCAAGGGGGAGGTGGCGGTCCCAGTCCCGTTGGTGCCGGGACACCAGGGTGGCCAGCTGGGTGGCGAGCGTCCGATTAAACCGCTCTACCAACCCGTCGCTCTGGGGATGCAGCGGGGTGGTCCGCGTCTTAGTAATCCCCAGGCGCTGGCACACTCTGGCGAAGACCTGGGACTCGAAGTTACGCCCCTGGTCACTGTGTAACTCCTCCGGCACCCCCAGCCTGGCAAACATCCCCTCCAGCAGTGCATCGGCCACTGTGGGGGCACTCTGGTCTGGGAGGGCGTAGGCCTCCGGCCACTTCGTAAAGTAATCCATGGCCACCAAGACGTAGCGGTTCCCGGCCTCGGTGCGCGGAAACGGGCCCAAAACGTCCACTCCCACCCGCTCCATAGGAGCCCCCACCTGGTGTTGTTGGAGGGGGGCCCGAGAGCGCTCGGGGGGACCCTTCTGCGCCACGCACACCGCACACGTTCGGCAGTACCGCTCCACGTCCCGGTGGCAAAGACCCCAATAAAAATGGCCTCGGAGACGCTGCAGGGTTTTTTTACCGCCGAAGTGCCCCACACCCGGCTGGCCGTGCACCGCTCGGAGCACCGCCCCGCGGAGCGACCGAGGCACCACCAGCTGCCACCGTACCTCGCCACTGGAGGGTACCCGCCACCCCCGGCGCAGCACCCCGTCCTTTACCTCCAAGGCCTCCCACAGGGCGCAGAGGGCCTTGACGGACTTCGGGTGCGGGGCGAGCTCCTCTCGCGTAAGCCGCACTCCTGCTGCCCTCTAGCGGAGCACCGGCTCCACGTCAGGATCAGCTGCCTGACGCTGCGCCAGGTCTGGCAGGCCCACCCCCAGCGGCCCCTCCCGGGCCGTGGCCGCGGCGCTCACCCCCGCCACGGCGCGGACAGCCTCCTCACGCTGCTCCCGCCGGGCGCAGTGATGGCAGTCCGCGGCCTCGCAGGGGCGCCGCGAGAGAGCGTCGGCATTGAGATGGCGAGACCCCGCACGGTGCACGACAGTGAAGTCGTACTCCTGCAGGATCTCTATCCATCGCGCCATCTGTCCCTCTGGCTCCTTAAAGTGGAGCAGCCAGGTGAGGGACGCATGGTCGGTCCTCAACCGGAACCGGGTCCCGAACAGGTACGGCCTGAAGTGGTGGACCGCCGCCATCACCGCCAGCAGCTCGCGACGGGTCACGCAGTAGTTCCGCTCAGGCCTAGTCAGAGCCCGACTATAGTAAGCCACTACGCGCTCCCCATCTGGCCCTTCCTGCGCCAACACCGCCCCCACCCCCGAGTCACTCGCGTCGGTGTCGAGAATATACGGCAACCGCGGGTTGGGGTAGGCCAGCACGGGGGCCCCCACCAGAGCTTCACGCAACCGGCCAAAGGCAGTCTCACAGCCCGAGTCCCAGTCAAAACGGCGGCCCTTGTCGGTGAGGCGGTGCAGCGGGGCAGCGATGCTGGCAAAGTCCCGGACGAACCTCCGATAGTACGAGGCCAACCCCAGAAAGCTGCGGAGCTCCGCGACGGTGCGTGGAGTCGGCCAGCCCCTCACTGCGGCGACCTTACCTGGGTCCGTAGCCACCCCTCGCGATCCAACAACATGTCCCAGGAAGGTCACCTCCCGCCGCAGGAGCTCGCACTTGCGGGGGTTGAGCCTCAGGCCAGCACGGCGGATGCAGGCCAGCACCGCCTGGAGGTTCGTCAAGGCCTGGTCGAAACTCCGTGCATGAACCAGCAGATCGTCCAGATACAACACACACTGGTTCCGCGGGACCGATGCCAGCACCCTCTCCATCAGCCTCTCGAACGTCGCCGGGGCATTGCACAGGCCAAAAGGCATGACAGTAAACTGCCAGAGGCCCTGGCCGATGGAAAAGGCCATCTTCGGGCGAGCATCGGGAGCAAGCGGTACCTGCCAGTAGCCGCAGCGGAGGTCCAAGGAGCTGAACCAGGTCGACCCGGTGATGTAGTCCAGGGCGTCATCTATCCTCGGCAGGGGGTAGGAATCTTTCCGGGTGACCTCGTTCAGCTTGCGGTAGTTGACGCAGAACCTCCACGAGCCGTCTTTTTTTTTAACCAGTACGGCTGGCGCCGACCACGGGCTCGCGGAGGGCTCAATCACCCCCGCTGCGGCCATCTCCCGGATCTTTTCCTCGGCGGCGGTCCGCTTGGCGTGAATCATGCGTCCCGGTGGGATGCGGATGGGCCGAGCGTCGCCGGTGTTGATCTCGTGTTGGACCAGGGCAGTGCGGGTGCAGTCCTCATCTCTCGCCGCAAAGAGGTCTTCGTTCTGGGCGAGTAGCTCCTGGAGCCGCTGCCGCTGGTCCTGATCGAGGCCCTCGCAGCTCCGCTGGTAGAGATCCTCAACGGCGCGCCTCGCTTCCACGCAACGCTCGGCCCCCGCCGCCGCTACCTTGTCTGGCCCCCCGGCCGACTCAGGAGCAGGATCCGGCACGCTCGCTCCCCGGCTCGCAGGCCTGGTCTGCCCCGGCGACTGACGCCGCCGCCGCCGCTGCCTCTTGTTCCCCCGGCTCCGGCAAGCCCGCGTCCCTCTGCCTTCGCCGGACCTGCCCTCCACCAGGTGCAGTCGCTCCCCCTGCCACACCAACTCCTGCCAGTCCAAGTTCAACCTGGCCCCCACTCGCTGCAGTAGGTCCAGCCCCAGAATGCAGTCCTCCTGGATGGGTGCAAGGTAGCAGGGGTGGCGCACCGTCGCTGCACCCAGACGGAAGGCAAGCACCCGTTTCCCCCGGACTGCAGCGAGCTGTCCCGTCACGGTCCTCAGCCGCAGGCTGGAGGCCTCCCATCCTGGGGGGTTGGTGCCCTCGGTGTCGGGGAGGACGCCCGGCCGAAGTAGGGTTACTGATGAACCGGTGTCGAGTAGGGCCAGGCAGGGTTGGTCCTCAATCCGGCAGTGGAGGTACAGGCCCCGGCTACAGCCGACTCGCCCCACGGTGGCGTGAGGGGCGCCGGTTTTTACAGCGCTCTCCGGAGCGGGGGTTGAGGTGTTCAAGGGCGGCCTTCCCCGCGCTGAGCCGCCCCGTTCCCGTTTCCCGACGCCGATCGGGGAGAGCGAGGTTCGGGTGCCCGGCAGAACTGGGCTCGGTGTCCTCTCTTCCCGCAGCGGTTGCAAATCAGCGTGCGGGGCTGGCTCCTCTTCCCCCTCGCTGGATTCCTCCGTCGCCGCCTCGGTCAGCCGGCAGGGCGCACTGCGTCTGCTGGCGCTGCCAGTCACCCCGAACACTACCTCAGCCCGTGTAGCAAGGGCCAAGGCCTGCTCCAGCGATGTTGGCGCGGCCAGCTGCACGTGGCGCCGCAGCTCCTCGGGCGAGATGGCCTTGAGAAAGGCCTGGAGAGCCATCTCCCGCTGCGCCTCCCGGGGGAAAGTTGGGTATCCTCGGCGGGCGAGGAACATGACATCCGCGGCGACCGGGCCCAGTCGCTCTCCTGGTCGGCGCCGCCGCAGGGCCAGCCTCTCCCGCATCAAGTCCGGCGCCTCCTCTACACCGAAGCGCAGCTGGAGGGCTGCTGCCAGCGCCGTGTAGTCGCCTCTGTCCTCCTCCGGGACGTCCAGGAGCACCTGGCAGGCCGCTCCTTCCAGCGCCGCCGCCAGGTGGCCTGCCATCTCCGCCCGGCTCCAGCCATTCGTCCAGGTTGCGAGCTGGAACTGCGCCTCATAGGTCTCCCAAGGCGCTTCACCATCGTAGCGACCTGGTCGCACCCGCGCCGATGGGTGTGGGAATCGCTGATCGGCTCCGGCAGGGAGGGCATCCTCTCTCCGGGGCGGCCGCCCCAATTCTACTGGCGGGACCACTACTGGGTAGCCCTGGAAAGGGCTGTGGCCACCTGTCGCACCCAGGAGTTGCTCAGGCTCCCTATGTGCGACGCCGATGGGTTCTGCGTCTTTCAGCGTCAGCCGGCGCTTTACGGAATCGGGTAGTGTCTGCCACGAGTTGTTCATTCTGCCCGCTTCTGACACCAATGTAGCGCTTGCAGGTTCTTGTTCAGAACTAAAGAACAGTGGAGACGCGATTAACCAAGCACTGATTTTATTTAACAACCACACCAAAACCTAACACAGGATCTACACACACACATGAGGAGACTGACGAAAACGTACGCACATTTAGGGTGGTAATTACCTAACAACACACTCTACTTTTACAGGACTACACAGGGCACTAGAATTACTAGGACATTATTTACACAGGTAGGGTCAGCCGCTGGTCATCGTGCTGACCCTCAGACTCTTCCCGGCTACCACTCCCAGCATGCCCAGCGGTACTACGAGCGCCTAGGGGCGCTTCCTCCTCACCACCAGGCGAGGGCGTTAAAATATTTACTATATTTATTATACACGTGTAAATTAATTACTGCGAAAATAATTTACTTCGTACACTGTGCAGAGTGCCGTATACTCCTAGTGTTAGATGTGTTTTCGACGTTATATATGCATTTATTAATGTCGTCGATTTTACGGTTGCAATTCGACGTTGATTATACGTCGAGGCGACGTATATATACGTATAGCCGTATTTTCGCCGTGAATATACGTATATTCGACGAATCAATGCCCACAGCTTGGCATACAAGGGTTTTGCGGAGGGGTCTTGCCACCTGCCTGAAAAAAAAACAGTAAAATTTTTGAGTGCCTATAGAGTTTCTATTTTTATTTTCTTGAGAAAAGTTGATACCATTTCCTGGAAACCCCGTCCCCCATCAGTGCGCGGTGCCCGGGGAAAAATCTGTAGGGGGGCTTCTGAAATTCTGAGGGGGGGTGATATTTCGGTTGAAACGGAGCTGTACGGTGCAGCTACCCAAATGAAATCTCGCAGCTATGCCATTGATTAGTGCTTCATGATAGAAGATATCGACTAGCAATCTGGTATTTGCGATGAAGTTCAGTTTCACATTTTTCGTCACTCTCACTGGAGAGTATTGCCTGGAGCGAAAAGTACCATAAGCGTTCATTTTTGCAGCTACATGGACGTTCTGAATCGTTAAGAAAAAATGTTGTAAAACCAACAGAAAGCACAGACTGCTATAACTAGTCCTAGTTATATAACGATTTTAAGTATAATGATAAACTACTGCAAGGAATCGGTCCACCTGAGCAAACAGGATCGTAATGTTGACACTCAATAACGACACTGATATGTGCAGTTCCTGGACGGATAGCCCTCCTGCCCATCAAACAGACTGAGTGACTGTTCGTGTCATTTAGTGTTGTCTGACCATTGACAAAGTACAACTATTTTTTCAGGGCGCAAATTAAGTTATTTAATAACGTGGATTAAATAACTGGATGGCGTGGATTTTTGTCTTAAAGGAAACAGAAGTAGGAGATATATATATGTATGTATGTTTTTGGTGTTTTCCTTGTTTGTGAAATACATATACACACGCACGACACTAACATAAACACACCTCATAATAAAAGAGCAAAGCATTAAGTAGCAGGATTTAAAGGACGTTGAGACCCGAGAATCGCCCTGATTGAGCTCAGTGTGTAAGTCCACCCTGGAGCAAAAGCAGCGATGCTGGCATTCTGGGCATGGTGAATTACTGATCAAGAAAGGGGGTTTTCGAGGTCTCGTTCCTTACCTGTGAACAGTGTGGTGTAAGTCCTCTCTAAAGTCTCTGAGAGGCATTTAGATCTGGAGGTAACAGACGCCCTTGGCTGAATGAGTGCAGGAATGCACAGGTTTTTCAAGTGAAAGCATCCCCTTACTGTATGAGCTGTTACCTCACACACGACAAAAGTAAAAGAGACCGAACATGTGTACTAACTGATGGTTTGAGAAAGTGGTGGAAGGGTCCGTTTATATATCGGAAAAGTGTAAGTTGAAGGAAAAGAAGGAGAAAAATATGGGAAAAGCTGAGTTTGTCAGAGGGAGTCTGGGGCGAAGACACCTGTAAAATAAGCATATGCGTATTGATTGGCAAAAGCACAAGCATGTAGCTCCCACCCTGGTGCACGGCCGGCACCAGTGGTGGAAGATACATGAGAAAAAAAAGAAATTGGGATGTGACTTCTTAAGTGTGTTTACGGGGAAAACAAAAACCCGGAAGAAAAGATACTTTACTCGCTACGAAAGAGTATAAACAAAAGCGAAAAGAGGCAGTGCAGGAGAATCAGAAACTAAAAGAAGAATTAATTCCTGGTCGCACTGCACTAGTTAATGTGTTATATCCTGCTCTCCCATAGGGGAACAGACAGGCAGGAAATGAAAATAATTGGGATCAATTCCCACAGTGACCATATGGAGACGGGGGGTCTGGGTGGGATGACACCTGGTACGAGTGTGATAGAGACAGAACAGGAACTCCCTTCTTAAACAGAGGGTGCCTGCAGACCTGTACTCTCACCCTAAGTGGGAGAGGGCCTGATGTAGCGGGGGCTGGCGCTGTTGATGACAGCGTCACTCTAAGTGTCTCGCACCCCATCGAGGGGGTCCGTACTCGCACCTACCTTCCCTGATTCCCCCATACGATCAAATCCAAAACCGGAAGATATTGACTGGTGGGCTAAAGTACCGCACCCAAAATTAGGAATGCAGCGAACCTGGAGTGCACTTCAGGAATTAAAAGGATTCATGTAGAAGTAAAACAAGAATACAGCACATTGTAGTACGAAGAGAAAAATATATTCTCGATGTGTATGTGTGTTTTATGAATTTGTGTGCCGGCATGTATGTGTGTAACTGTGAGTTTTTGTATACTAAATGACGGTGTGAGTGTGTTTAGCCAGCGGGACTGGCTAGAGACGTAACTAAAGAGACTTGATGAAAATCAACTTAAGGAGATTGGAAAATATAAGAGCGTCTGAAACGTATAAGTACAGTACAGGTGGACGTAAAAGTAGTTAGATAAACAGTGTTTGTATTTTTATACAATTAGTTGCAATAGTGAAAACAATTTGGGTTTATTCGAATGTCTCAGACATGCTGAAACGCTGTAGGTTTAGAATCGAGACTGGGGAGAATAACGTCTTGTGAGAAGATCTGTTTACCTAACGATTAGATCCTGTAAATCCCTTGTAGCCTACCTAAGTCTGTCCCAGTCCAGTGGATTAAAATGTACTGTTAATGGAGTGTTGGTTTCTCTGTTAGGGGATACTGGAGCACTACTGTCATGCTTGTTTCACTCCTCTGTTCAACAGTGTGCTATAGAGTAATGTATATGGGGAGATGGCAGGAGGCCACAGGAGTATTGGGGCACCAAGTTTTACTTGCTGAGTACCAGATTTTAATGGGTGGTTTTATCCCAGATCTATTGGGTTGGAATATTATGCATTACAAAGAATGACTATCCAGAACAGGGTATCACGTGGCTTCAACTGACTGTGATCACTCAGTATGTTGATGGTATTCTGAGTGCTTCCCCTGACGAGGAAACCCACAAGTCTGAGTTGCTTCAGCTTTAGAGTGTCTAATATTAAGCAGTTATGATAAGGCCCTTTTGTGTCGAGCATTGTGTGATTTTAACAGGGCCAGGGTGCAATATTTTTACGGGGTGAGCACAACTTTTAACAGATCTGCTTAAGGGGGGAGTGCAGTACAAGGACAAGATTGCCTTGGTACCAGCAGCAAAAGCCGCCTGTAATAATTTGAAACAAGCTCTCTTACAGGTGCTGAGACTGGGGTTTCCTCAGATGGATCAACCATTCTTTGTATGTAAGTGTGGACAAAGGGTTCTGGGCAGCTGTGCTGACGCAGGAGCATGGAGGTAGGCACTATTATACCATTCGATACTGTAGCCAAAGGGTGGGGGACGGTGAAAATTGAAGAAAATGTAATACTGTTTACTGATGGGTCCTCTCTGATGCATGAGGGAGAACAGAGAACAGGCTGAGCCGTTACAACAGAATTCGAGGTGCTAACAATCGGAAAATGCCCCTCCACTGCCTCAGCACAGCAAGCCAGTTAAGAGCACTGATGGAAGATTGTAAAAAGAAAGATGTTAAAAGGTTACTGTATATGTATATAATGTATGTATTTGTTGCATGTAGGCCACAATTCTGGATGGCTATGGAGAAATAAGATTCTCTCACAACGGCAGGGACTCCAGTTAAGAATACTGGGCTTGTCTCTGAACTGATTTGTAGTTTTACAGCTGCCGACAGAAGCAGCTTGAGTAAGGTGTCAATAACACAATAAATAAAGAATTCCAGTAACTCAAGGTAACAACCATGCAGATGCAGATGCCAGACGAGCGGCACTGGGAGGGCAGGAGTCTGAGACCCCTGTGAAACCTCTACTGGGGAAAAGGGAGAATTCAGGTTGAGGCCTTTAATAGATGTTTAATAGTGGTTAGAACAAATGTGTAAAGAATGTGGGGTTGTATGATGATGTGATGTGGGCTGGCACATACCCAAGTGTATGATAAAGATGATCCCGTGGTACGGACTGCCCTGCCCCTTGGATACTGATCTAGGGGCAGACTACACTGGGAAGGTGTGCCAGGCTGTAATTGCCTCACTAGGGGTAAGTTGGAAGTCACATTGCCCCCATCACCCACAGTCTGAAAGACCAACTAAGGAAATATCAACTGAAGGGACACCGTGGGTAGATGCTCTACCTGCAGTCCTGTGCACCCCCAACATTCTTCTTTGCGCATCTGTGAAAGGTAAACTCTTGAGCAAACTCTGAACCAGCTCTAAGGAAACTAATCTGATTAGACGTTACTTTGACTCATCTTTTTACTCTCAGTGCTGGATTGCTCAAACTCCAGCTAGGGTTAGGTTTAACATTCCCACGCTACTTAGACACTTTGTTTACGCTCAGTGCTGGATTTTGGGAACTTCAGGACGAGTGGGAATTTTCTCCTATCTGTCAATTCTGTTTTGTTTTGGAGACTCTTGGCTGCCTATATTGTACAGTGCAGCGTGAAGGAAACATTTTCCAAAACTGTGTCAGCTCAAAAGTTGTAAGAAAACCTCTCCAGCTGCTTTACCTCTCTTCATTTTTGTCATTTAATGTGACAATCGATGTATAACTGGAGCCTCACATATGCAAATGGTGAGGCTCCAGTTCGACACCACTTTACAGTATATGACAAAAGCATGGCAGACTGTGCCGGACCAGCTGGTAACTTCCGCTTATTTTGACCATATTAAACATTGGAAATCTTCCCACTTGCATTTGTGACACTTGATTTTGGCTCCACCTAAGACACTCTTAAATCTTCAAACACTTTTCTCTTCTCCCGCAACACTCTTGTCTGTCGGCACTGTGTGGCAGCGTTGCAGGACAACCCATCTCACCACGGAAAGGAACCTAACAGCTTTGGTAAGAGAGGAGGAAAGGACATGGCCCGTACGGGGCTCGAACCCGTGACCTTGGCGTTATTAGCACCACACTCTAACCAACTGAGCTAACCGGCCTCGTGACAGTGCCCCTCTCTGTGCTGCAAAAAATCAAACTCAGGGAATTTCTTTTGTCCTCCTTTGAATAGAAAGCCGTGTAATTCAGTGTACGGGCTTTCTCATGCAGTTTCATGGTTTCACAGCATTATTCAGCTGATTTTAAATGTACCTAAAGGAGAAACATTATTGAAGACCATCAATTACCAAGAGCTTTTGTCAAAGGTTTTGGTGGTCATTTTTAATGACCACAGAGCACTATGACCTCAGTTTTACATCTCATCCAAAAGACAGCGCCCTTTTACAACACAGCTTCTCCGTCACTATATTGGGAGATTGGGACCCGCACAGACCTCAGGGTGAGCGCCTCCCCGCTGGCCCCATTAACACCACTTTCAGCTGGAAGCTTTGTTTTTCCCTGTAGCTCACCCTCATCCAGGTACTGACCTGGCTCACACCTGCTTAGCTTCAGTGGGTTTTCAGTTGCGAGTTGCAAAAGTTGGGATGCAAGTGATGGAGCCGTTCGCTGCAAAAGCCACTGCATTGGCCAGGAATCGAAACCAAGCCTCCTGCGTGGCAGGTGAGAGTTCTAACAATGAACCACCAATGCTCAATGCCTGTACCTTCAAAAAAGACGCTTTTTTGGTGCTGTGTGCAAAAAGCGTCGACATCTACTTCCAGCTGCAAAATGCCATCCGCGGACGCTGTGAATTTATTTATTTAGACACCGCTCAGAATCCCCTGTAAGATTCTCCTTCAATTCCGTTTTGCAGTGCTTTAGCTCTTTCAAAAGGCTTCGCTTTGCTAGTCACAAGCCAAGGCTTGTGACAGCATTTGAAAACACTTGCCACTGCGTTGGCCGGGAATCGAACCCGGGTCAACTGCTTGGAAGGTAGCTATGCTCACCACTATACCACCAACACATGCCCGGGGGAACCCTCCAGGACACCACCAGAGAATGCTCACGATTTCAGAAGCTGTCTCCGGGACGTGCTGATTCCACACATCCTGAATAAATCATGTTATTGTTAGTTGCTGTAGCTAGACGTTCAAATGAGTTTCATGGCCAGATGGACTGTTTCCTCAAGTGGTATAGTATTGCAGTAAGACAGCACGATGCCTGCAAGACTATGTCACGCTAAACGCCACAGATTGTGTTTGTCCGTTCGTGTCAGTCGTCCTGCAGCCACGGGAAGTGGGACACAAACATGCTGCAATGCTTTCAAGACATTAGGATTTGTTTGTGCAACATCCGAGAAGAGTACTTGTGGCTTGAATGTGACTGAGCAAGGTGTTTAAAGACAGAGACTGAAAACTGTTAAAGGATGAGTCAAAGTAACGTCTAATCGGATTAGTTTCCTTAGAGCTGGTTCAGAGTTTGCTCAAGAGTTTACCTTTCACAGATGCGCAAAGAAGAATGTTGGGGGTGCACGCTTCAAGGCGCCTTACAGCTGTAGGTAGTGATTTCAGACGATTCGTGGCGTGTGCTCATTCCCATATACCGTACGCCCCGGGGTGCAGTGCTAGGATGACGTACAATACTGCTTGGACACGTAACGGCGTTATATGCAAGTGCGGGACGTGAGGGTTTTGCGTTTGTTCGTTTTGTTTTGCTCTGCTTTGCTTTGTTTTGCTTTCCATCGCGTTGGTAAGAGCGTAAATAAAAAGGCGATTCCTGTGTCGACCACTAATGTAAGAGCTATTTCAAGTGCGCCGTGGTGCGGCTTTTCAAATGCTTAACAGGATGATTTTGCATGCACGCGTGCTTTCATGCAGTCGTGTGTGCAACCATGTCTGCTTACGTGCAAACGGGCGTGGTTTCATGTATGCAAAAAACTTTCCTGGGCTCTTCTGAAGCACATAAAATTATTTGGAGATATACATTTCTCTTATTTCCCTCTTAGGCTCTAGAATTGATAACTTTTTTTTCATTTTTGGCATTTTTCATCATTTTCCAGAAAGTGGTTGCAAGCCCGATATCATGCGAAGAAACTTCAGGATTCGGGGATCAGTCAATGGATTTTCTTCAAAGTTGGATTTTTGCACTCTGTGGACACAGAGATGTTGTTCTATAATGGTTTTTTTTTTTCAAATTTAAAAATATCATTTTTTCATGGAGCTTTGAATGGGATGGATTCACCCTCCTTTAGCTAGGACAGAGCTCCAGGAGCCTGGGTAGGATTCTAGCTTTCTCCCCTTGCAGGCACCTGGCACAGAAGACAATATTTTTTTCCTTAAAATCTTTTTTTTTGTGTTCCTTGTTGTTCCAAACTTAATTTTAATCACTTTTAATTAGAGATTTTATTAAAAATAGTGCAATAAATGACTAATTTCACAAAAATTAATGTAATATAAAACGGATGTTTTCAACTTTATTGTAGTGTTTTAGAAACTAATATGTCTTCAAAAATGGTTGTTTTTCACTCCTATGAATGAAAACTGTTGTTATATGATGTTTTTTTTTCAAATTTTAAATGATCATTTTTTCATGGAGCTTTGAAGGGGATGGATTCACCCTCCTTTAGCCAGGACAGAGCTCCAGGAGCCTGGGTAGGATTCTAGCTTTCTCCCCTTGCAGGCACCTGGCACAGAAGACATCATTTTTTTCCTCTTGCTCAGGGCCGCTGGAATGCAGGTAGATTCTTTTCAACATGCTTTTACATAATATGTTGTAACAATGATTTCAAAAAGAAACTACAGAAGCCTTACAGATTAAAAATATCTCACCTTGTGCTCATTTCCCTCTATTCCCCGTGTTGCAGTGGTGGGATGACGTAAATTACTGCTTCGACACGTAACGGCATTATAATCAAGTGCAAGAGCTGAGGGCTTTAGTTTTGTTTCGTTTTCCATGGCGTTCGTAAGCGCGCAAATCAAAGGCAATTCCTGCGTCTAACACGAATGTAAATGCTTTTGAAAGTGCAGTGTGGTGCATTTGTGGTTTGTTGATGTTTTTTCTGTCTGCCAAAGTTGCATTTTGACATCCGGACGGGGAGACTTTATCATTTGAACGTGAAGCCAGCCTTAAACCCTCTGAGGCGTGTCTGTCTGCCGGCACGTATTTTGTGAAAGGTATTTTTTTTTTAACGGAGAGCGACTTTGAAAACGTTTCCGCAGCCACCTCGCACTCCGTGTTAGATTATAGGAGGAATGCGGCAGCGGCGAGCTCGCTGTAGTCGTGGCCGAGTGGTTAAGGCGATGGACTCGAAATCCATTGGGGACTCCCCGCGCAGGTTCGAATCCTGCCGACTACGGCGTCTGCCGCACGTCGCTTTGTGCCTGCGCTGAAAAGGTGTAGTGCCGCTTCTCCTTTCCTCGTGCTATAAAAACGCTAAATCGCTTGTCCCCGCTGCCATGGAAATCAATTCTTCAGGTAACCACACACTTTGTGTTCGCACCTCTGGTGCTCTACTTATGCCTTTGAAAACCTAATGAATAAAGCTGAAAGAATCGACACAATATGTAGGTGCTCGTAAAGCACGCAGTAAAGAACTGTTAACAGCAAGGGTTTCAGTGGGTTAACTGAGGAGAAGGCGTGATCGCTAATTGTTGACTTTGTATTTGGTGTTAGAAACACTCTTACTGTGCATGACGTGCAACAAATGTAGCCACAGAAATTGCATCACGCTTTCATGTATGCTATTGCAGACACCAACGTTGCCTAGATAGAAAACCGAAATAGCCGTGGGTTTGCTTGCTGGTCTGAAGGATCTCTCTTCGAATCTCTATCATTTGTCAATGGAAGTAAAAGGCGCTGCAATCTCATACGTTCAGAATCAAACTCGCAGCTGTTGTTCGACTTTATTTCTTGACTAATTACAACTGAGTGTTGCATGAGCAGTTACGTAAACTTGTCTGGTATATTTGAACACAGATGCCGTTCTTCAATTAAAACTAACAGTACATTGTCAGGGACATTCAGTTCTATAAAAACAAGAGACAGACAAGAGAATATTTCTACCTTTCATGTGGAGTACGTGTTGACTTACTGATCGGAATAATTGAAAAGTTCGGGTCATAGCCGATGCAGTGCGTGCTAATTAGAACAACAGCAACGCTGAGCTCTCAGCACCGTACTGAGCCCAGGTGTTTTTCTAAAGCTGTCAGGTGCAGTTCATTTACAGTACGCCCCGTGTCTCAACGGTAGGACGGAGTCAAATACTGCCTCGACACGCAACAGCATTATAATAAACCGCAGGACTTGAGGGCTGTTCTCTTTGAATGTTCCAAGGCATTCGTAAGAGCGTAGGTCAAGGGCCATTCGTGCATCTCCTGTAACTCGAGTAAAAATGCTATTCAAAGTGCAGTGACTGAAATCGTCGTCCACATGTCTCCGTTGTTGATTTATTTCTGTCTAAGAAAGTTCTATTTTCATGTCCGAACGGGGAGACTTTATCATTCCAACTTGAAGCCACCCTTAAGTACTCTGAGGTGTGTGTCTGCTTACACGTATGGCGTAAAAGGTTTCTTAAACGGAGAGCGAACTTGAAAAAAGTTGCCGCCGCCGCCGCCTCGCACTCCCTGTTCGATTGTAGCAAGAAGCCAACAGCTGGCGTATTTACTGTAATCGTGGCCGAGTGGTTAAGGCAACAAATTTGAAATCTGTTTGGGTCTCCCTGCGCAGGTTCAAATTCTGCCGACTACGGTGCTCTCGTGCGTGCATGAAAAAGGACCAGCGCTGTTTTGTTTTCGCTGGGACCTTTAACACTCTAAATCGCCTAGACCCACTGCCTTGGAAATCGATTCTTCAGCACCCACGAGTGACGCTTTGCAGCTGGACGCAGATAACGATGCTTTTCTGCAACGAGCTTTCCAGCTGAATTTTCTCGGCAGCTCCATACTGAACCTGTTCTCCATTGCAACATAGCGGAGGCTCGTCACGTCTATAGCAAGGCTGTGTAGGACCGCATACGCCACAGTGACTTGTACACAGACCACATGAAAGGCAAGCAAAATACACTTTTAAAATTCCAAAGACTCACAAGGTCAGAGGAACAGCGATGACCTGAACAGATCTGTTACAGAAGTCTAGGTTGACCTTTTTAGAGCTGTAATTGCATTTTTGTTTAATAGAAGATCACATCTACTCGCATGTACCAGCACCTTACAGTTTATTGATGTTAATTCTATTTAAGTAATAAGATTGCTAACGATGTTTGACTTTAGCCGGTGTTTTTTAGAACAAATTGCTTACTCTTCTGTAAGGAATACGCAGTACGTGCCTTTGTCAGTCATTGCTCACCATACCTGTAACTTTCTTATCTAACTCACTTCCTCAAATGGTGAAGGTCCACAAACATAAATGAAAAAAAGCCTTGTTGTAGATGAGGTGCACAAAAAAGCAGCCCCTGATAGTGTATAACACATTTGTACTATTGCAGAGACACATGTAACATATATATATATTGTATATATATATGAAACAGAAATAGAAACAGAAACAGGAATCGCTTACTCACCTGGAGAATCTCTGTAGGAATATCTAGCATTTATCAATGGAAATAAAAGCTGCTTTAATACAGTGCATGTTCAAACTCAAACCCTCAGCTGCTGTTCTTGTTTGTTTTGGGACAAATTGCAACTGAGCATCGCATGAGCCGTTACGTACCCTTATCTGTTAGGGAATTTCAAGGGAGGAGTTAGGTCAGAATGGGTAGGCTGCAAAACAACAAGTAAAGATTTATTCCAAGATGAAACGTTGTGGCGATTTTCTTATCTTTTCAGCATGGACTAAACTTTTACGTGTTCCTTATATGCTATATATGTATATATTAGCACCAATGTCGTTCTTAAAAACTAACATGAAATTGTCAGGGACATTCAGCTATATACAAAGACGAGACAGACAAAGTAATAATTCTGTATTAACGTGGCCTACATATTGACGCAATGATCGAACTAACTGACATGTTCTGATTCAGATCTCCTGCAGTTCATGCCAATTAGAACAATAGCAATGCTGAGTCCTCCCCACCCTACTGAGCACAAATTCAGCTGCTCTCCAGTTCTGTTCTGCATGTTTTTTCATTGCAATTGAGCTTGGAGCTGGAGATGATCTCCATACAGTTCTGTGTTAACTAGCCCGCACTTGCGTGCTAATTTACGGGTTGTGGCAAATGCTTTTCTATAGTTCATATACATGACGGCAACCTGTTACCGAGGAACCTGAGAGGTTTAAAAGCCTCACGAGCCAGGCAGGACTCAGACCTACAATCTTCTGATCCAAAGTCAGGCGCGTTATCCATTACGCCACTGGCCCATAGAACATGCGCTTGCACTCCACCACAGAGAGCTCTACACTGCTACTAGTAGTACACTTCCCCATCTAAATTTTCACAGCAAGAAACTTGTGTTTCCTACTATTTTTATCAGGTTTAAAATGTCATCTCCTTAAAACAAAAAAAGTGTTGATGTGTCGTGCTGAAATTCCGATTGATTTTGAATTCAAAGAAAAAAGGTTTTCTTCCAAAACACCATGAAATTGTCACATCATGCAGACAATAGGTGTATTCCATGTTGAAAAGAGAAGAAAGAAAACCATGGAGCCTTTTACAGGTGTGAGGCTTCTTCAGGTGTGAGAAGACCTCACAGCTGAAACGCTGTGTTTCCGTTCTTCTCTTTTCAGCATGCAATAAACCTATTACTTGTTCCTTTGCAGCCGAGGCATGCTGACGTAGCTACCCAGCTGAACATCTTGCAGACTCTACAGTACTTCTCTCCTGTAGAAGTAAAGCAGGGCTTGCTGGGTGAGCTTTTGCTCCGGTAAATTAGGTCACGTGTCATGTTAAATCACTTCTTCTAAACACAACATTTGCTGGTGCTAGCTTTCCCCATGAAAAGAGACATTTCCCTTACAGTACATGACATATCGTTTTTATTCTATCAATAAATATAGAAATTAAACAAAAGAAAAAATGGTGTCGCCAAAGAATGCACAGCTCTGTCGCCTTGGGGAGGTGTCAAGGGCATTGAGCTCCTTGGACATGAAAAGTGCCCAATAAATGCCATTTCTCATCATTTCTCTTGGCGTCAGTTCTGCTATTAAATGGGAAAGAGGCAACGGGCTCAGAGATTATGTTAAGTGCACACCGAGCGCAGATGTGTCCAAGTGTCTGTAAAAGTGCGGTGCTCCCTAGTGGCTTAAAGTGCCTGCCTAGTAAGCAGGCGATCCTGGGTCTGAATACCAGCTGTGCCTCTCTCCGTGTCTTGTTGTGCCAAATGTATCATTTCAGACAAACATGTACAGCTTTGTTCAGTTTAATGCAAGAATTCATTTCCTTTCTGGAATAACTTGTTTTTGAAGAAATCCATACATTTTGTGAAAGATGAAATCCATTTCTTGGTTGTCAGTGAAAAATTATTGCTGGCTACGAGAAGCGCAAACGATTGTTTTCTTTGACCATAAACCTGCAAATGTAGGGAGCACAAAAGACCGTCAGACTCTGTGGTGCAATCGGTTAGTGCATTTGGCTGTTAACTGAACAGTTGGTGGTTCAAGCCCCTCCAGTATGCGTGTCTCAGTTTTTCCAATGTAAACATCATCACCATCGCTAAAGAAGATGGCGCAGAAGGCTCCACAGCCGAAACGTTGTGCTTCTTTTCTTCTCTTTTCAGCATGGAGTAAACCTTTGCTTTATCCTTTGCAGCCTAAGCATGCTGACGCAGCTACCTTTCTCTTAACGCGCCTCAATCATTATTCACCAAAACGATCAGCAGAATAAGTCGCCTTTGTGGTGATGTCACTCCTCTGCTTCACAAATGTCCTTAGTGACGGGCCATTTCTTTCTGCCATTTTTCCGGAGCGGTTATTGATTGCTCCATCATTTCCCTCTTACTTTCCATCACTAGATTGAAAAAAAAAACAGAAAGAGGCTGACAGGACGACAATCAAATTGCAAAAACTCATCAAAGCACTCGATAGAGTATTTGAATCCACAAGTAGCTACGAGCAACTTTGTCCTGGCTTGCATGAAAGTCGGAAAATGTCAAAAAGAAAAAGATGGTGGCTTTTTCATATTCGTTCTTTTATTTTTAGTTCGTTGCTTCTTCTGTCCATTGTCCTCCTGCCTGGCTCTTGACCTGTTTGAACGCACACAGTAGACTTTCATGCAGGGGATTTGTCCTGAGCCTCTGTGAAAGACCCACCCACCCCCATAAATAACTGCTCTAGAAACACATGAATGCAAAACTAAACCACAGCTTAAAGAGGAGCTTGTCATGACCGCCAGGCAGTTAAGACCAACTCTTAAGCGATCTAATCAGCACCAGCAGTGGGTGATTATTAACAAACGCCGCCGCACGAGTTAACCCACCTGCACACACTCCACCGTGCGGTACGCAGTGCTATTTTTACCATCTTTACCTGCTTCCCGCTGGTATTGAGTCTACTCCTTGAGAGCTCTACCTGGCGTTTTTTCCATTACCTCGTTTATTCTGGATATTGGACTCCCCTTCTGCCTTTTTGACTTTGGACCTCGCCTCTCACCTCGGACTGTTTGCCACCAGTGTTCTCCCTGGATTACGACTTACCTTACGCCTCTTGACAACGAAACAAAGCAAAGCAGAGCAAAACAAAACGAACAAACGAAAACCCTCACGTCCCGCACTTGCATATAACGCCGTTACGTGCCCAAGCGGTATTGTACGTCATCCTAGCACTGCACCCCGGGGCGTATGGTATATGGGAACGAGCACACACCACGAATCGTCTCGAATCACTCCCTACAGCTGTAAGGCACCTTGAAGCGTGCGCCCCCAACATTCTTCTTTGCGCATCTGTGAAAGGTAAACTCTTGAGCAAACTCTGAACCAGCTCTAAGGAAACTAATCCGATTAGACGTTACTTTGACTCATCCTTTAAGGGACCCTTGTTAATTGGAGAATCCAATGATTTCGAATGAATTCTGTATGCGTTAAAAGACAGCTATACACAGAAAACATGCAGGACACTTCTCATGATGTTTCCCGAGCCGAAACACAGTGCGTTTTTCCAAGCCATCTGACAAAGCCCGCCCACTGAAAACTGCAGCAGATCGTGTAAAGACGTTCAACTTTGTAACTACTGCACGCACGCACAGGAAGCAGAATAAATTCCTCTTTTCAAACTGTCAAAGGTTTGCTTTGCGAACACTGCAGGACATCGCACAATCGCTTTTGAACGGGGATAAACGATTTCTTATGGGGCGCAGTAAGTACAGACGTTTAAAAAGCTCCACTCATGCCGACGATGCAGCATGAAGAAGCGCAACCCAACGTTTGACAGACAAAAGCCGGGCGCCGCTACGAGCAATATGAAATCAAACTGACAGCACACGGCGTTTCGCGCTGACACAAAAGTAATCTCGACAGACGCTGTTCTCTGCATAACGCTGAAAGAGCTAAAGAGCGTTTCTGTTGAGACGTAACAAGCTCGTTTCTTTCTACCATGATGTCACCATGACAAAATCTGTCTTTAAACACCTTGCTCAGTTTCTGACGAGACTGTCAAAAATTGCTTTCGCCGATTCTATTGCAAACCGGTGGAAGCGGGGTATTGGGAAAAGTTTTCAACTAGCAATAATCGCGCCTCGGCTAAACCTCACAGGCTCCGATACTGCCACTGCGCAAAGCTGACGGTTGCCAGGCAACCGCGGGGATCCTATGGAAATCGTTATCAATCGTCTCATGGCATGTCGTTGCTGTAACGCTTCATATTTGTCGTCTTCTTCTTCTAGCTTGAGGTTTTGAAGAATTTCATGACAGACAAGGGCTCCGTCGGGAACAAAGGGCGTTGTGAGAAAACCGTTGCTTATTTTCAGCAGCAGAAATACAACCCTTTAAATACAAGATGAGAGAACAATGACGAAGGGCATGCCGGGAGGAACTCATGCACTACAGAGGAAAGGGGGCGGGCATGTACAGTTCACATTCAAGCCACAAGTACTCTTCTCGGATGTTGCACAAACAAATCCTACCGTCTTGAAAGCATTGCAGCATGTTTGTGTCCCACTTCCCGTGGCTGCAGGACGACTGACACGAACGGACAAAGACAATCTGTGGCGTTTAGCGTGACATAGTCTTGCAGGCATCGTGCTGTCTCACTGCAATACTATACCGCTGGAGGAAACAGTCCATCTGACCATGAAACTCATTTGAACGTCTAGCTACAGCAACTAACAATATCATGATTTATTCAGGATGTGTGGAATCAGCACGTCCCGGAGACAGCTTCCGAAATCGTGAGCATTCTCTGGTGTCGAACTGTGTGTCGAACTGGAGCCTCACTATTTGCATATGTGAGGCTCCAGTTATACATCGAGTGTTACATTAAATGACAAAAATGAAGAGAGTTAAAGCAGCTGGAGAGGTTTTCTTACAACTTTTGAGCTGACACAGTTTTGGAAAATGTTTCCTTCACGCTGCACTGTACCACATAGGCAGCCAAGAGTCTCCAAAACAAAACAGAATGGACAGATAGGAGAAAATTCCCAGTCGTCCTGAAGCTCCCAAAATCCAGCACTGAGCGTAAACAAAGTGTCTAAGTAGCATTGGAATGCTAACCCTAACCCTAGCTGGAGTTTGAGCAATCCAGCACTGAACGTAAAAAGATGAGTCAAAGTAAAGTCTAATCGGATTAGTTTCCTTAGAGCTGGTTCAAAGTTTGCTCAAGAGTTTACCTTTCACAGATGCGCAAAGAAGAATGTTGGGGGTGCACGCTTCAAGGCACCTTACAGCTGTAGGGAGTGATTCGAGACGATTCGTGGCGTGTGCTCTTTCCCATATACCGTACGCCCCGGGGTGCAGTGCTAGGATGACGTACAATACCGCTTGGGCACGTAACGGCGTTATATGCAAGTGCGGGACGTGAGGGTTTTCGTTTGTTCGTTTTGTTTTGCTCTGTTCTGCTTTGCTTTGTTTTGCTTTCCATCGCGTTGGTAAGAGCGTAAATAAAAAGGCGATTCCTGCGTCTACCACTAATGTAAGAGCTATTTCAAGTGCGGCGTGGTGCGGCTTTTCAAATGCTCAACAGGATGACTTCGCATGCACGCGTGCTTTCATGCAGTCGTGTGTGCAACCATGTCCTCTTACGTGCAAACGGGCGTGGTTTCATGTATGCAAAAAACTTTCCTGGGCTCTTCTGAAGCACATAAAATTATTTGGAGATATACCTTTGTCTTGTTTTCCTCTTAGGCTCTAGAATTGATAACTTTTTTTTCATTTTTGGCATTTTTCATCATTTTCCAGAAAGTGGTTGCAAGCCCGATATCATGCAAAGAAACTTCAGGATTCAGGGACCAGTCAATGGATTTTTTTCAAAGTTGGATTTTTGCACTCTGTGGACCAAGAGATGTTGTTCTATAATGTTTTTTTTTTCAAATTTAAAAATATCATTTTTTCATGGAGCTTTGAAGGGGATGGATTCACCCTCCTTTAGCCAGGAAAGAGCTCCAGGAGCCTGGGTAGGATTCTAGCTTTCTCCCCTTTCAGGCACCTGGCACAGAAGACATCATTTTTTTCCTTAAAATCTTTTTTTTTGTGTTTCTTGTTGTTCCAAACTTAATTTTAATCACTTTTAATTAGAGATTTTATTAAAAATAGTGCAAAAAATGACTAATTTCACAAAAAATAATGTAATATAAAACGGATGTTTTTAACTTTATTGTAGTGTTTTAGAAACTAATATGTCTTCAAAAATGGTTGTTTTTCACTCCTAGGAATGAAAGCTGTTGTTATATGATGTTTATTTTCAAATTTAGAAAAATCAAAGGATTCTAGCTTTCTCCCCTTGCAGGCTTCGGACACAGAGAACCTCATGGTTTTCCTAAAAATCATTTTTTTTATGTTCCCTGGTGTTCCAAACTTAGTTTTAATCAATTTTAATTTGTTATTATGTTAAAAACAGGGTAATAAATTTCTAATTGGACTATAAATAATGTCATATTGTGTGCTATAAAACTGATGTTTTCAACTCTATTCTAGAATCAACTAATAGAGAATTGAAATTATAAAAGGGCATAAGAAGACATTACCAACAACGACCACAAGATGGAGATATTGTCTAGAGATTACCAACAACGACCACAAGATGGAGATATTGTCCAAAGAGACAAGAAGGGCAAAGCCGCGATAAGGTAAAATCATTTTTGAAAGAGATTGCTGTCAGAATGCACATCCGTATCCCAGACAGAATCTCTAGTAAAATATGATCATTTGTGAAACAGGCAAATGAGTGTCTGCTACAATATGATTGCTACATATCTGCATTTGTTGGTTTTTAAGGAGTAAGAGTCCAGGGGGTTTAAACCTGCGATCCAGTGTGTTGAAGTATTTCACAAAACTACCCCTAGCACATCAGGAAATAAATCCTCATAATGATTATTGCCCTGGGCATGTACCAAAAAATTAGTGAGCATATATATATATATCACTGTGTTGAAGCTAGAGAGACAGAATACCTGCAAACACATCCTAAATACAGTGTTCCTGCACCTTTGATCTCATCCAGAATGTATCGTTTTTTGAAAGGGATTGCTGTCAGAATGCACAACTGAATCCCAAACAGAATCTCTAGTCAAATATGATCATTTGTGAAACAGGCAAATGAGACTCTCAGGTGCCCATTGCTCATTTTCAGAAACATTTATGCAATACTTTCACCATGCGTTGAGCAATAGGGATTAAAGATACCAGAGGTAAGGTTTAAAAGTGATTCTGAGGTGCAACACATCAGCGATACAGCTAGACATCTGAAATGCGGGGTTTGAGAGCCCTTCAGGGAACACCGTACCCTAAAGTCAGGGAGCTCAGAGGTGACTTGTTCGGCTTTCAAATCATCTCTCCGTGGAAGCGCTGAGATGCAGCTGTTTAAGGCTTAGAAGCAGCTGACTGTTTCACTACCTAGCTGATCACTGTCAGTCAGGGAGCTCAGAGGTGAAAAGCCTGTCTGAGAGACAATTCGCCATCGATCAGTTCAATATGTTCCGTACCAGCTCGGCGCACCTGAGATCATCCTGAGATAGCCGTGTAGCTCAGATGAGTGAGAGCGTGTGTGTGTGTACCACCGTGATTGGATGCCGGTCCTTCTCAGGTCACAGTAAACCTTCTGCTGCCTAACTTCCCTAATTTTGGGGATCCCTTTGAAAAAGCAAAGGAAAACAAAACTGGCTCTTCATCAGCGTGATCGACCTCATCTAGTGTGCCCCAGTGGCCTAATGGATAAGGCACTGGCCTCCTAAGCCAGGGATTGTGGGTTCAAGTCCCATCTGGGGTGCTCCTGTCCCATTTTGAGCATACAAATGTCCTTGCAATTTGCAAAGCTGCAACCCCACCTTACTCAGTGAGCGTCTCTGCTTTTCTCTCACATAGAGTTGGGAGAAAAACTTTTGTAAACAGCCCTTCGGAATGATGTGGATTTCTGCATGAATGGCTCCTAACATGTGATCTTATCTTTATCTAAGTCATAATAATTAATAAAGAGAGTCTGATTTAACAAACAACACACGCCCAACATTTGACATTGCTGTTTCTTTATTGACCAAATGGTTTAAACAATCAAGGTCATTGATGGAAAAAGTACGTGAACCCTTATATTAAGGAGCTAGTGGAACCTCCTTTATGACAAAAACCTCAACCCCCACTTTCTGTAGCGGCTGGTCAGACCTGAGCAGCGGTTAGGAGGTATTTTGGCCTATTCGTCTATGCAAAACTGTTTCAGTTCATGTATATTTTTGGGATGTCTTGCGCTGAACGGCCTGCTTCAGATCACGCCACAGCACTGCAATGGGATTGGGGTCAGGACTCTTACTTGGCCATCCCAAAATACGGAATTTCTTCTGTTTCAGCCACTCTGTTGTTGATGTACTCCTTTGTTTTTGTCATGTTGCATGACCCAGCGTCTTTCGAGTTTTAGATCACAGGCAGACACCCTGACATTCTGCTGTAGAATTTCCTGATACATCTTGGAATTCATCGGTCCCTCAATGATTGCAAGCCGTACAGCTTCCGCCATGCTTCCCAGGTGGGATGAGGTTTTGGAGTTGGTATGCAGTGTTTTGTTATCTCCAAACATAACGCTGTGCACATTTACCAACAAGTTCAACTTTTGTCACATCTGTCCACAGAACATTGTTCCAGGAGTTGCTGTGGGACATCCATGTGGTCTTTAGCAAACTTGAGAGGGGCAGTGGTGGTTTTTTTTGGGGGGAGAGCAGTGGTTTCCTCCGTGGTGACCTCGCATGATCACCACTCCTGTTCAGATTTCTTCTTATGGTGGACTCATGAACACAGACGTAAGACAAAGTCAACCACCTGTTCGCTAGATCCCATCCCCACTCAGCTAGTCAAAGATTCCCCTCAAAGGACTGGCAGGACCTATAATTAGTATGATGAATGCATCGCTTGCGTCAGGTGTTGTACCTGATCAATTTAAGGTAGCGGTTGTTAGACCGCTCCTTAAGAAGTCAAATTTGGATCCACAAGTTCTTAACAACTACAGGCCTGTCTCAAAGGTCCCATTTCAATCTAAAAGTCTTGAGAGAATAGTTGTTGCCCAACGTCAATCGTATCTGGATTCAAATAATATACTTGAGAAATTTCAGTCTGGTTTCTGAAACTGCATTAACAAGAGTCGTAAATGATATTCTCTTAGCTACTGATGCGGGGAATGCAACAGTGCTTGTGCTTCTAGATCTTAGAGCTGCCTTTGACACGGTTGACCTCTCTGTTTTGTTACACAGGCTTGAGTTTGAGGTTGGCTTATCTAGAACCGTCCTTCAGTGGTTTACATCACATTTTACTCATCGTTTTCATTATGTTCAAATATCTAATAATTGTACTGCTTCATCAATGTCACCAGTTCAATTTGGGGTACCAGAAGATCAGTGCTGGGACCAATATTGCTCTCTCTCTCTACATGCTGCTGCTAGGTAGGATAATATGAAAAAATAATATGAACTTTCATTCATATGCTGATGACACTCAAATAAACATTTTGTTTACACCAAACGACAACTCTTCTATTATCAGTTTAGTTAAATGCATTAAGGAAGGAAATACTTGGATGTGTGAAAACGTTTTGTTACTCAACTCTGAGAAAACTGAGGATCTGTTGATCGGAGGCAACAATACTGATAGGACTACTATAACTTCAGCACTTAACTCAGAGGATTTAAACATTTGCCTCATAAGAGACAGCACGTTACCTAGGCGGCATATTAGACACAAGGCTCTTAACAACTTGCATTGTTAAGTGCCTTGGGAAGCCCTTGTTGTGAAAGGCGCTATATAGAAATACATTGATTTGAACTGAATTGACAATGTAAAATGTTGTGTGTGTTGTTTGTTAAACAAGACTGTCTTTATTTATAAAAAAATAAAAGGAATTTGCTAGGAATGCAAACGTTAGGTTGCGCTTCTTCATGCTGCATCGTCGGCATGAGTGGAGCTTTTTAAACGTCTGTACTTACTGCGCCCCATAAGAAATCGTTTGTCCCCGTTCAAAAGCGATTGTGCGATGTCCTGCAGTGTTCGCAAAGCAAACCTTTGACAGTTTGAAAAGAGGAATTTATTCTGCTTCCTGTGCGTGCGTGCAGTAGTTACAAAGTTGAACGTCTTTACACGATCTGCTGCAGTTTTCAGTGGGCGGGCTTTGTCAGATGGCTTGGAAAAACGCACTGTGTTTCGGCTCGGGAAACATCATGAGAAGTGTCCTGCATGTTTTCTGTGTATAGCTGTCTTTTAACGCATACAGAATTCATTCGAAATCATTGGATTCTCCAATTAACAAGGGTCCCTTAAAGGATGAGTCAAAGTAACGTCTAATCAGATTAGTTTCCTTAGAGCTGGTTCAGAGTTTGCTCAAGAGTTTACCTTTCACAGATGCGCAAAGAAGAATGTTGGGGGCGCACGCTTCAAGGTGCCTTACAGCTGTAGGGAGTGATTCGAGACGATTCGTGGCGTGTGCTCGTTCCCATATACCATACGCCCCGGGGTGCAGTGCTAGGATGACGTACAATACCGCTTGGGCACGTAACGGCGTTATATGCAAGTGCGGGACGTGAGGGTTTTCGTTTGTTCATTTGGTTTTGCTCTGCTTTGCTTTGTTTCGTGGTCAAGAGGCGTAAGGTAAGTCGTAATCCAGGGAGAACACTGGTGGCAAACAGTCCGAGGTGAGAGGCGAGGTCCAAAGTCGAAAAGGCAGAAGGGGAGTCCAATATCCAGAATAAACGAGGTAATGGAAAAAACGCCAGGTAGAGCTCTCAAGGAGTAGACTCAATACCAGCGGGAAGCAGGTAAAGATGGTAAAAATAGCACTGCGTACCGCACGGTGGAGTGTGTGCAGGTGGGTTAACTCGTGCGGCGGCGTTTATTAATAATCACCCACTGCTGGTGCTGATTAGATCGCTTAAGAGTTGGTCTTAACTGCCTGGCGGTCATGACAAGCTCCTCTTTAAGCTGTGGTTTAGTTTTGCATTCATGTGTTTCTAGAGCAGTTATTTATGGGGGTGGGTGGGTCTTTCACAGAGGCTCAGGACAAATCCCCTGCATGAAAGTCTACTGTGTGCGTACAAACAGGTCAAGAGCCAGGCAGGAGGACAATGGACAGAAGAAGCAACGAACTAAAAATAAAAGAACGAATATGAAAAAGCCACCATCTTTTTCTTTTTGACATTTTCCGACTTTCATGCAAGCCAGGACAAAGTTGCTCGTAGCTACTTGTGGATTCAAATACTCTATCGAGTGCTTTGATGAGTTTTTGCAATTTGATTGTCGTCCTGTCAGCCTGTTTCTGTTTTTTTTTTCAACCTAGTGATGGAAAGTTAGAGGGAAATGATGGAGCAATCAATAACCGCTCCGGAAAAATGGCAGAAAGAAATGGCCCGTCACTAAGGACATTTGTGAAGCAGAGGAGTGACATCACCACAAAGGCGACTTATTCTGCTGATCGTTTTGGTGAATAATGATTGAGGCGCGTTAAGAGAAAGGTAGCTGCGTCAGCATGCTTAGGCTGCAAAGGATAAAGCAAAGGTTTACTCCATGCTGAAAAGAGAAGAAAAGAAGCACAACGTTTCGGCTGTGGAGCCTTCTGCGCCATCTTCTTTAGCGATGGTGATGATGTTTACATTGGAAAAACTGAGACATGCATACTGGAGGGGCTTGAACCACCAACTGTTCAGTTAACAGCCAAATGCACTAACCGATTGCATCACAGAGTCTGACGGTCTTTTGTGCTCCCTACATTTGCAGGTTTATGGTCAAAGAAAACAATCGTTTGCGCTTCTTGTAGCCAGCAATATTTTTTCACTGACAACCAAGAAATGGATTTCATCTTTCACAAAATGTATGGATTTCTTCAAAAACACGTTATTCCAGAAAGGAAATGAATTCTTGCATTAAACTGAACAAAGCTGTACATGTTTGTCTGAAATGATACATTTGGCACAACAAGACACGGAGAGAGGCACAGCTGGTATTCAGACCCAGGATCGCCTGCTTACTAGGCAGGCACTTTAAGCCACTAGGGAGCACCGCACTTTTACAGACACTTGGACACATCTGCGCTCGGTGTGCACTTAACATAATCTCTGAGCCTGTTGCCTCTTTCCCGTTTAATAGCAGAACTGACGCCAAGAGAAATGATGAGAAATGGCATTTAACGGGCACTTTTCATGTCCAAGGAGCTCAATGCCCTTGACACCTCCCCAAGGCGACAGAGCTGTGCATTCTTTGGCGACACCATTTTTTCTTTTGTTTAATTTCTATACTTATTGATAGAATAAAAACGATATGTCATGTACTGTAAGGGAAATGTCTCTTTTCATGGGGAAAGCTAGCACCAGCAAATGTTGTGTTTAGAAGAAGTGATTTAACATGACACGTGACCTAATTTACCGGAGCAAAAGCTCACCCAGCAAGCCCTGCTTTACTTCTACAGGAGAGAAGTACTGTAGAGTCTGCAAGATGTTCAGCTGGGTAGCTACGTCAGCATGCCTCGGCTGCAAAGGAACAAGTAATAGGTTTATTGCATGCTGAAAAGAGAAGAACGGAAACACAGCGTTTCGACTGTGAGGTCTTCTCACACCTGAAGAAGCCTCACACCTGTAAAAGGCTCCATGGTTTTCTTTCTTCTCTTTTCAACATGGAATACACCTATTGTCTGCAAGATGTGACAATTTCATGGTGTTTTGGAAGAAAACCTTTTTTCTTTGAATTCAAAATCAATCGGAATTTCAGCACGACACATCAACACTTTTTCTGTTTTAAGGAGATGATATTTTAAACCTGATAAAAATAGTAGGAAACACAAGTTTCTTGCTGTGAAAATTTAGATGGGGAAGTGTACTACTAGTAGCAGTGTAGAGCTCTCTGTGGTGGAGTGCAAGTGCGTGTTCTATGGGCCAGTGGCGTAATGGATAACGCGTCTGACTTCGGATCAGAAGATTGTAGGTTCGAGTCATGCCTGGCTCGTGAGGCTTTTAAACCTCTCAGGTTCCTCGGTAACAGGTTGCCGTCATGTATATGAACTATAGAAAAGCATTTGCCACAACCTGTAAATTAGCACGCAAGTGTGGGCTAGTGAACACAGAACTGTATGGAGATCATCTCCAGCTCCGAGCTCAATTGCAATGAAAAAACATGCAGAACAGAACTGGAGAGCAGCTGAATTTGTGCTCAGTAGGGTGGGGAGGACTCAGCATTGCTATTGTTCTAATTGGCATGAACTGCAGGGGATCTGAATCAGAACATGTCAGTTAGTTCGATCATTGCGTCAATATGTAGGCCACGTTAATACAGAATTATTACTTTGTCTGTCTCGTCTTTGTATATAGCTGAATGTCCCTGACAATTTCATGTTAGTTTTTAAGAACGACATTGGTGCTAATATATACATATATAGCATATAAGGAACACGTAAAAGTTGAGTCCATGCTGAAAAGATAAGAAAACCGCCACAACGTTTCATCTTGGAATAAATCTTTACTTGTTGTTTTGCAGCCTACCCATTCTGACCTAACTCCTCCCTTGAAATTCCCTAACAGATAAGGGTACGTAACGGCTCATGCGATGCTCAGTTGCAATTTGTCCCAAAACAAACAAGAACAGCAGCTGAGGGTTTGAGTTTGAACATGCACTGTATTAAAGCAGCTTTTATTTCCATTGATAAATGCTAGATATTCCTACAGAGATTCTCCAGGTGAGTAAGCGATTCCTGTTTCTGTTTCTATTTCTGTTTCATATATATATACAGTATATATATATATGTTACATGTGTCTCTGCAATAGTATAAATGTGTTATACACTATCAGGGGCTGCTTTTTTGTGCACCTCATCTACAACAAGGGTTTTTTTTTCATTTATGTTTGTGGACCTTCACCATTTGAGGAAGTGAGTTAGATAAGAAAGTTACAGGTATGGTGAGCAATGACTGACAAAGGCACGTACTGCGTATTCCTTACAGAAGTGTAAGCAATTTGTTCTAAAAAACACCGGCTAAAGTCCAACATCGTTAGCAATCTTATTACTTAAAAAGAATTAACATCAATAAACTGTAAGGTGCTGGTACATGCGAGTAGATTTGATCTTCTATTAAACAAAAATGCAATTACAGCTCTAAAAAGGTCAACCTAGACTTCTGTAACAGATCTGTTCAGGTCATCGCTGTTTCTCTGACCTTGTGAGTCTTTGGAATTTTAAAAGTGTATTTTGCTTGCCTTTCGTGTGGTCTGTGTACAAGTCACTGTGGCGTATGCGGTCCTACACAGCCTTGCTATAGACGTGACGAGCCTCCGCTATGTTGCAATGGAGAACAGGTTCAGTACGGAGCTGCCGAGAAAATTCAGCTGGAAAGCTCGTTGCAGAAAAGCATCGTTATCTGTGTCCAGCGGCAAAGCGTCCTTCGTGGGTGCCGAAGAATCGATTTCACAGGCTGCGGGTCCAGGCGATTTAGAGTGCTAAAGGTCCCAGCGAAAACGAAACGGCGCTAGTCCTTTTACACGCACGCACGCAACCAAATGCAAAGGACGCCGTAGTCGGCAGGATTTGAACCTGCGCGGGGAGACCCCAACGGATTTCAAGTCCGTCACCTTAACCACTCGGCCACGACTACAGCGAGCGCCGCGGCCGCTGCCTTCTTGCTACAATCGAACAGGGAGTGCGAGGCGGCCGCGGCAGCGGAGGCAACTTTTTTCAAGTTCGCTCTCCGTTTAAGAAACCTTTTACGCCATACGTGCAAGCACACACACACACGGCGTTAAGTCAGAGGACTTAAGGGTGGCTTCAAGTTGGAATGATAAAGTCTCCCCGTTCGGACATGAAAACAGAACGTTCTTAGACAGAAAGCAATCAACAACGGAGACATGTGGACGACGATTTTAGTCACTGCACTTTGAATAGCATTTTTACTCCAGTTACAGGAGATGCACCAATGGCCCTTGACCTACGCTCTTACCAATGCCTTGAACATTCAAACAAAACAGCCCTCAAGTCCTGCGGTTTAATATAACGCTGTTACGTGTCGAGGCAGTATTTGACTCTGTCCTACCGTTGAGACACGGGGCGTATATGGAAACGAACACATGCTACGGATCGTCTCTAATCGGTCCCTACAGCTGGAAGGCTCCTTGAAGCGTGCACCCCCATCATTCATCTTTCCGCATCTGTGAAAGGTAGACTCTTGAGCAATGTTTGAGCCAGCTCTAAGGCAACTAGTGCTATTGGACAGACGCCTCTGGAAGATCCTAAGAGTCTCTTAACACCACTTCCAGCAGCAAGCTTAATTGTTCGCTGGAGGTCTCCCACCCAGGTACTGACCAGGCAAAGAATCACCAGTACATTGAATGAGGAAGTTAATCCTGAAATCCAATTACATATCTCAAGGTAAGACAAATCCATAAGAACATGTCTTAGTATTACTTCGTTTACATTAGTATGGCACTGAGTTGGAGCTCCTCTTTAAGCTGTGGTTTAGTTTTGCATTCATGTGTTTCTAGAGCAGTTATTTATGGGGGTGGGTGGGTCTTTCACAGAGGCTCAGGACAAATCCCCTGCATGAAAGTCTACTGTGTGCGTTCAAACAGGTCAAGAGCCAGGCAGGAGGACAATGGACAGAAGAAGCAACGAACTAAAAATAAAAGAACGAATATGAAAAAGCCACCATCTTTTTCTTTTTGACATTTTCCGACTTTCATGCAAGCCAGGACAAAGTTGCTCGTAGCTACTTGTGGATTCAAATACTCTATCGAGTGCTTTGATGAGTTTTTGCAATTTGATTGTCGTCCTGTCAGCCTGTTTCTGTTTTTTTTTTTTCAATCTAGTGATGGAAAGTAAGAGGGAAATGATGGAGCAATCAATAACCGCTCTGGAAAAATGGCAGAAAGAAATGGTCCGTCACTAAGGACATTTGTGAAGCAGAGGAGTGACATCACCACAAAGGCGACACATTCTGCTGATGGTTTTGGTGAATAATGATTGAGGCGCGTTAAAAGAAAGGTAGCTGTGTCAGCATGCGTAGGCTGCAAAGGATCAAGCAAAGGTTTACTCCATGCTGAAAAGAGAAGAAAAGAAGCACAACGTTTCGACTGTGGAGCCTTCTGCGCCATCTTCTTTAGCGGTGATGATGTTTACATTGGAAAAACGGAGACATGCATCCCTGGGTGGGCTTGAACCACCAACCTTTCGGTTAACAGCCGAACGCGCTAACCGATTGCCACAGAGACTGACGGCCGCTTGTGCTCCCTACATTTGCAGGTTTATGGTCAAAGAAAACAATCACTTGCGCTTCTTGCAGCCGGCAATCTTTTTCCACTGACAACCAAGAAATGGATTTCATCTTTCACAAGCTGTATGGATTTCTTCAAAAACAAGTTATTCCAGAAAGGAAATGAATTCTTGCATTAAACTGAACCAAGCTGTACATGTTTGTCTGAAATGATACATTCGGCACAACAAGACACGGAGAGAGGCACCGCTGGTATTCAGACCCAGGATCGCCTGCTTACTAGGCGGGAAAAGGCGAAGTGCTGCTTCTCCTTTCCTGGTGCTATAAATACGCTAAATCACTTGGCCCTGCTGCCATGGAAATGAGTTCTTCAGATAACCACACATCTTGCGTTCACGCCTCTTGTGCTCTACTTATGCCTTTGAAAACCTAATGAATAAAGCTGAAAGAACCGACACGATATGTAGGTGCTCTTAAAGCACGCAGTAAAGAACTGTTAACAGCAAGGGTTTCAGTGGGTTAACTGAGGAGAAGGCGTGATCGCTAATTGTTGACTTTTTATTTGGTGTTAGAAACACTCTTACTGTGCATGACGTGCAACAAATGTAGCCACAGAAATTGCATCACGCTTTCATGTATGCTATTGCAGACACCAACGTTGCCTAGATAGAAAACCGAAATAGCCGTGGGTTTGCTTGCTGGTCTGAAGGATCTCTCTTCGAATCGCTATCATTTGTCAATGGAAGTAAAAGGCGCTGCACAGAGAGGACCACTGTCGTGAGGCCGGTTAGCTCAGTTGGTTAGAGCATTGTGCTAATAACGCCAAAGTTGCGGGTTCGAGCCCCTTACTGGCCAGGTCCTTTTCTCCTCTCTTACCAAAGCTGTTAGGTTCCTTTCCGTGGTGAGATGGGTTGTCATGCAACGCTGCCACATAGTGCCGACAGACAATTAAATGACAAAAATGAAGAGAGTTAAAGCAGCTGGAGAGGTTATCTTACAACTTTTGAGCTGACACAGTTTTGGAACTGCACTGTACCTATATGGTACGCTGCACTGTACCATATAGGCAGCCAAGAGTCTCCAAAACAAAACAGAATTGACAGTCATATAATGTCCATTAACCCCGGTTTTAAACGCAGCATCATGTCTGCCATCATAAGAATATGAGTCCAATATTTTAGAATATAGTCAGAATGACTTCTAACCTTACCTGTGGTGTCTTTAATCCCTATTGCTCAATGCATGGTGTACGTACTGCATACATGTGTCTTGAGAATGAGGAATGGGCCCCTGAGACAGTCATTTGCCTGTTTCACAAATGATCGTATTTTACTAGAGATTCTGTTTGGGATTCAGATGTGCATTTGGACAGCAATCCCTTTCAAGAAATGATACGTTCTGGATGAGGACAAAGGTGCTGGAACACTGTATTTAGGATGTGTTTGCAGTGATTGTGTGTCTCCTGCTTCAACGCAGTGATATATAGATGTGCTCCTGTAATTTATTGGTACAAGCCCAGGGCAGTAAGCAGTCTGAGGATTTATTTCCAGACGGCATAGAACAGTGAAGCAGTGAAGTAGTGCAACACACTGGATCATTATATTATTAGAATCTATTCTACTTAAATTATTACATTATACACAACTTGAGTTCATTTTAAAAATTAAAAGGTAATGAAAGGAATGCATTTTCATGAGAAAGATAATACCGATATGCATGTGATAATCTTCCTTATATCATGTCGTGCATCATTTGGACACTTTGTGGGCTTGAAATACAAAGAAAATCATGTTCTATGGTACAAGACAAATACAAAACTTAAGCTTTTATTTTAATTAGATTTGTTTATTAAGCATAAGCAATCATTTATTACATTAATATATGTGAAAATGACATTTTAGCACCATAATATTACATACAGGTCTCTAGCTTCAACAGTGATATATATATATATGCTCAGTGATTTATTGGTACATGCCCAGGGCAATAATCAGAATTAGTATTTATTTCCATACGGGCTACAGGTAGTGTTGTGAAATACTTCAACACACTGGATCGCAGATTTAGACCCCCTGCACTCTTACTCCTTAAAAACCAAAGAAATGAAGATATGTAGCAATCACATTGTAACAGGGGTGACAGTGACTTAATGCTTATACTAGTGGACTTCTGGTACCTTTAGGGTACGGTGTTCCCTGAAGGGCTCTCAAACCCCGCATTTCAGATGCCTAGCTGTATCGCTGATGTGTTGCACCTCAGAATCACTTTTAAACCTTACCTCTGGTATCTTTAATCCCTATTGCTCAACGCATGGTGAAAGTATTGCATAAATGTGTCTGAAAATGAGCAATGGGCACCTGAGAGACTCATTTGCCTGTTTCACAAATGATCATATTTGACTAGAGATTCTGTTTGGGATTCAGTTGTGCATTCTGACAGCAATCTCTTTCAAAAAATGATTTTACCTTATCGCGGCTTTGCCCTTCTTGCCTCTTTGGACAATATCTCCATCTTGTGGTCGTTGTTGGTAATGTCTAGACAATATCTCCATCTTGTGGTCGTTGTTGTAAATGTTTTCTTATGCCCTTTTTTTATTTCAATTCTCTATTAGTTGATTCTAGAATCTCTACAATAGAGTTGAAAACATCAGTTTTATAGCAGACAATATGACATTATTTATAGTCCAATTAGAAATTTATTACCCTGTTTTTAACATTATAACAAATTAAAATTGATTAAAACTAAGTTTGGAACACCAGGGAACATAAAAAATGATTTTTAGGAAAACCATGAGGTTCTCTGTGTCCGATGCCTGCAAGGGGAGAAAGCTAGAATCCTTTGATTTTTCAAAATTTGAAAATAAACATTATATAACAACAGCTTTCATTCCTAGGAGTGAAAAACAACCATTTTTGAAGACATATTAGTTTCTAAACATTTTTGCAATTTACGTTGCATTGTCCAATGTGATGTTGTAATACAGTTTAGAATACAGTAAGTCTAAACTGTATCAGCTTTATTTATGGGTTGCAATTTAGAAAAAGTCAAAAACCGCACTCAAAATGCAATTTAGAGCTTTCTGGCAAGAGGAGACACCCAAATTATAATGTAACATGCCACTGTTTGTGCATGAACAAAGTTATACTGCAATTTTCCTTAGATACGCAATTAAAAAAAATAATTTTTTTGAATCCCCGGCCGAACACATTCCATAAGAATCAGCGCTTTTATACAGTATATCGCCTTTAAACACATATATTTAAACACGCGTTTACGATTTAAATCAAAACGCGATTCAAATCAATATAAATGTTTATTTTGTAACGCATAGGTGACTATTCATTGTTATTAAAAAGACGTAAATTCGATCATGTTGTGATATTTAGAAATATAAATTTGTTTTGATGCGAGTGAGGTTTTATTTAATCTCTGACCAAGGGAAATGTTTCATTTTTTCAAAGAAATGTTTGTTAAAAATTAAAGTCATAGTTCCATGAGATTCAACCATAGACCATGTGACATAGGAGTCAGGAACCTAACCCACAGCACCACCAGCGCAGACACATGCTGAGGGCTGAAAAAGCACTACAGAAACATTATCGACTATAAAATAATGTAATTAGGCACAGAAGAAGTTTACAGCACAGTACAATAATAAATGCTGACCATGACTTTAGAAGCATAAATTACCTTACACTCAATTTAAACACAAGCTGTCTTTAGCCCTCTAAGCTGGTTCATACAGAAATGTAGAGAACCAGGCTCAGAACACACAGCTTCATTAGCGAATACATATGCAGAACAACTAGAGAAGATGTTTTACAGAGGATGGATTTTTAGAAACATCCCATCAGTGACATCACTGAAGTCAACTCCTAGGTAACTGTCGTGTGGATAGTTTCACAAGAATCAGACAAAGGTTTAAGCATCGCTTATTTTAGATAAAACTGCAAAAAAAAAAAAACAACCCATAATGTACTTCTTTGCGGCTCTGTTTGCCCAAATCATATATTCACAACGTGAAATTAGAAAATAATATTACGTAACCAAAAACCGCAATATGGAAACAGAACCTGTGTAATTGTTGACAGATGATGTACTCGTACCATTTTTACAAGACGAACTACAACATTTAAAAAATGACTTGTATGTACTTGATATCTCTAATCAATCCACTGCACTGCATTAAAACAAAACAAAAACTAAAACGCCCTGGGCATACCGTTTCGCGCTTCTTATCAGTTGCTCAAAAGCAATTTGACCGTATGAAATGCATAATATAAACCTAGAAACATATACGTGAGGAGTATTTACATAGTATCGGTGTCAAGACATACCTCTCAAATACTGTAAATCAAGTTAAAAATATCTCAAGACCGATTCTGGTCATAATGAAACCATGTTTCGTGTATGTTTTCTTTAAAGTACCGAGACCAGCCATATACTGTATGTTTATGTTCCAAAATTAATATCGTTTATGGCCTTCACACGCGTTGCAGCATGCTCCTATTCTTTTTATGCTCAGGCACTAAGATTTCCCTTCAGTGGTAAAATTCCATATAAATATTCAATACTTAAACGGGCACAATTAAGACATTAAATATACATATACATATACAAACTGTATACAGTACAGTTTGCATACGGTAATATGTTTATGTTCCTAAATCAACCTCTTTTATGAGCATGTGAAAGGCATGGTGAATCGATTCTCAAAAATTACTGTACTTTGCATGATTGGAAAAAAATGCGTGATTGCGAAATGCTGTGGTGTTACTTTTACAAAGACGGTCAATGAAAAAAATAATGTGGACCAGGGCAATACTTTGAGTTTACAGCTTGTCCAAGGTCATTTATGATTAATACTATTAGTAATATCTTCATTAAAGACTTTGATGGCTACAGCTCAAACATGAGAAGTTGAGCTTTATTAGCTCCACCTTGCGGAAATTCCAGATACTATTATTTTGCTAGCGGTATTTACCGGTAACTCGTGGTATTTACCGGTAACTTGTGGTAGACTGCGTACAGCGTACGCCCGCGCATTTTGAATGGCTGCATCTGTAGCAATCATATTGTAGCAGACACTCATTTGCCTGTTTCACAAATTATCATATTTTGCTAGAGATTCTGTTTGGGATACGGATGTGCATTCTGACAGCAATCTCTTACAAAAAATGATTTTACCTTATGCCCTTCTTGCCTCTTTGGACAATATCGCCATCTTGTGGTCGTTGTTGGTAATGTCTAGACAATATCTCCATCTTGTGGTCTTTGTTGGTAATGTTTTCTTATGCCCTTTTTTATTTCAATTCTCTATTAGTTGATTCTAGAATCTCTACAATAGAGTTGAAAACATCAGTTTTATAGCAGACAATATGACATTATTTATAGTCCAATTAGAAATTTATTACCCTGTTTTTAACATAATAACAAATTAAAATTGATTAAAACTAAGTTTGGAACACCAGGGAACATAAAAAATGATTTTTAGGAAAACCATGAGGTTCTCTGTGTCCGATGCCTGCAAGGGGAGAAAGCTAGAATCCTTTGATTTTTCAAAATTTGAAAATAAACATTATATAACAACAGCTTTCATTCCTAGGAGTGAAAAACAACCATTTTTGAAGACATATTAGTTTCTAAAACACTACAATAAAGTTAAAAACATCCATTTTATATTACATTATTTTTTGTGAAATAATTAAATTGGCTTATTTCTCTCGCATTAAATTGGCTACAAATGCAAGAATTCAACCAGATATTCTTGTAAAATGTATACTGTTGCATTGCAGTTAGTTAATGTAGTTAGTCCATAGTCAGCAATCTAAACTTTATTGTTAAGCTTTAATGATTGATGTTGTACCAGTAACCTTTAGAAATACTATAGTACTTCACAAATGCTTTGTGTGTTTGGAAATCTTTTGAGTAAAAGCCTTATAAAAATAGGTTTAGTTTTTACAGGACATCACAAAGAAATAGGATGGTATAATTCTTATAATTGCTTAGTGATTGTATTTGGAAGATTATGCACTAAACAGACTTCAGGGATGCCAGTGGATCATTGTGCTATTTGGAATTATTCCAAAAATCAAGTGACCTCTTTGCTGTAGTATTTTTAGTATTATTTATTTAGTATTAATAAAGAATAGATTTATTAAAGTCATGCGATGTGCAAGCAGGATATGTAAAATAATTTAAAATAAAGTTTTTTATTATTGTTATAGAGAAACATGATCAGATTTTCCCTGGTTCAGAAAAAAGACGATTAAAATCTGTAATCTTTCCACTTGTATGTCATCAGACATTAACGAGTACAACCCCCCTCTCTGCCGGAGTGCTGGCTGTGATGAATTAAACCAATTTCACAGGTATTTTCAAAGTAGGAAGTACAGTGTTAACTAGTAGATGGCCTCCTCAATGAAATCACTTCAACATGCTAATGCGTTGGTGTAACAGTCCCGGCGTGGCAAGCTTCCAATGTCAACTCGACTCGATTGGAAGACAATGAACGTATTTTAGCCCTAAATGAATTAACAGCAAACATGGTTTACATAAAAGACATTTTTCCAAGAAAGTTTATAATAATACGATCTATAGTTGAAATCTGAGCCTAAATATAAAGAAAAAAGCATTTTCAGAGAGCAATCACGCTGTGTTTATGTAGAAAAAGCGATTAGGCTTATGAGCAATCTAATTACCTATTCGCTTAAAACGCTATATAAAATAAAGTTTATTTAAAGATGAATGATAAGTGTCGCAGTTTAAATAATTTTCGTAGTAGGGCTTGGACAGATTCCAAGTGCATTTTTGCAATTTAAGTTGCATTGTCCAATGTGATGTTGTAATACAGTTTAGAATACAGTAAGTCTAAACTGTATCAGCTTTATTTATGGGTTGCAATTTAGAAAAAGTCAAAAACCGCACTCAAAATGCAATTTAGAGCTTTCTGGCAAGAGGAGACACCCAAATTATAATGTAACATGCCACTGTTTGTGCATGAACAAAGTTATACTGCAATTTTCCTTAGATACGCAATTAAAAAAAATAATTTTTTTGAATCCCCGGCCGAACACATTCCATAAGAATCAGCGCTTTTATACAGTATATCGCCTTTAAACACATATATTTAAACACGCGTTTACGATTTAAATCAAAACGCGATTCAAATCAATATAAATGTTTATTTTGTAACGCATAGGTGACTATTCATTGTTATTAAAAAAACGTAAATTCGATCATGTTGTGATATTTAGAAATATAAATTTGTTTTGATGCGAGTGAGGTTTTATTTAATCTCTGACCAAGGGAAATGTTTCATTTTTTCAAAGAAATGTTTGTTAAAAATTAAAGTCATAGTTCCATGAGATTCAACCACAAACCATGTGACATAGGAGTCAGGAACCTAACCCACAGCACCACCAGCGCAGACACATGCTGAGGGCTGAAAAAGCACTACAGAAACATTATCGACTATAAAATAATGTAATTAGGCACAGAAGAAGTTTACAGCACAGTACAATAATAAATGCTGACCATGACTTTAGAAGCATAAATTACCTTACACTCAATTTAAACACAAGCTGTCTTTAGCCCTCTAAGCTGGTTCATACAGAAATGTAGAGAACCAGGCTCAGAACACACAGCTTCATTAGCGAATACATATGCAGAACAACTAGAGAAGATGTTTTACAGAGGATGGATTTTTAGAAACATCCCATCAATGACATCACTGAAGTCAACTCCTAGGTAACTGTCGTGTGGATAGTTTCACAAGAATCAGACAAAGGTTTAAGCATCGCTTATTTTAGATAAAACTGCAAAAAAACAACAACAACCCATAATGTACTTCTTTGCGGCTCTGTTTGCCCAAATCATATATTCACAACGTGAATTAGAAAATAATATTACGTAACCAAAAACCGCAATATGGAAACAGAACCTGTGTAATTGTTGACAGATGATGTACTCGTACCATTTTTACAAGACGAACTACAACATTTAAAAAATGACTTGTATGTACTTGATATCTCTAATCAATCCACTGCACTGCATTAAAACAAAACGAAAACTAAAACGCCCTGGGCATACCGTTTCGCGCTTCTTATCAGTTGCTCAAAAGCAATTTGACCGTATGAAATGCATAATATAAACCTAGAAACATATACGTGAGGAGTATTTACGTAGTATCGGTGTCAAGACATACCTCTCAAATACTGTAAATCAAGTTAAAAATATCTCAAGACCGATTCTGGTCATAATGAAACCATGTTTCGTGTATGTTTTCTTTAAAGTACCGAGACCAGCCATATACTGTATGTTTATGTTCCAAAATTAATATCGTTTATGGCCTTCACACGCGTTGCAGCATGCTCCTATTCTTTTTATGCTCAGGCACTAAGATTTCCCTTCAGTGGTAAAATTCCATATAAATATTCAATACTTAAACGGGCACAGTTAAGACATTAAATATACATATACATATACATATACAAACTGTATACAGTACAGTTTGCATACGGTAATATGTTTATGTTCCTAAATCAACCTCTTTTATGAGCATGTGAAAGGCATGGTGAATCGATTCTCAAAAATTACTGTACTTTGCATGATTGGAAAAAAATGCGTGATTGCGAAATGCTGTGGTGTTACTTTTACAAAGACGGTCAATGAAAAAAATAATGTGGACCAGGGCAATACTTTGAGTTTACAGCTTGTCCAAGGTCATTTATTATTAATACTATTAGTAATATCTTCATTAAAGACTTTGATGGCTACAGCTCAAACATGAGAAGTTGAGCTTTATTAGCTCCACCTTGCGGAAATTCCGGATACTATTATTTTGCTAGCGGTATTTACCGATAACTCGCGGTATATACCGGTAACTTGTGGTAGACTGCGTACAGCGTACGCCTGCGCATTTTGAATGGCTGCATCTGTAGCAATCATATTGTAGTAGACACTCATTTGCCTGTTTCACAAATGATCATATTTTACTAGAGATTCTGTTTGGGATACGGATGTGCATTCTGACAGCAATCTCTTACAAAAAATGATTTTACCTTATCGCGGCTTTGCCCTTCTTGCCTCTTTGGACAATATCTCCATCTTGTGGTCGTTGTTGGTAATGTCTAGACAATATCTCCATCTTGTGGTCGTTGTTGGTAATGTCTTCTTATAGATAGATACTTTATTGATCCCGTGAGGGAAATTGCAGTGCAACAGCAGCTTAACACACACAACACAGCCACAGTGTAACAAATTATATAATAATAGTACAATACTGTATATATACTGTATATATATATGAAACAGAAATAGAAACAGAAACAGGAATCGCTTACTACCTGGAGAATCTCTGTAGGAATATCTAGCATTTATCAATGGAAATAAAAGCTGCTTTAATACAGTGCATGTTCAAACTCAAACCCTCAGCTGCTGTTCTTGTTTGTTTTGGGACAAATTGCAACTGAGCATCGCATGAGCCGTTACGTACCCTTATCTGTTAGGGAATTTCAAGGGAGGAGTTAGGTCAGAATGGGTAGGCTGCAAAACAACAAGTAAAGATTTATTCCAAGATGAAACGTTGTGGCGGTTTTCTTATCTTTTCAGCATGGACTAAACTTTTACGTGTTCCTTATATGCTATATATGTATATATTAGCACCAATGTCGTTCTTAAAAACTAACATGAAATTGTCAGGGACATTCAGCTATATACAAAGACGAGACAGACAAAGTAATAATTCTATATTAACGTGGCCTACATATTGACGCAATGATCGAACTAAGTGACGTGTTCTGATTCAGATCCCCTGCAGTTCATGCCAATTAGAACAATAGCAATGCTGATTCCTACCCACCCTACTGAGCACAAATTCAGCTGCTCTCCAGTTCTGTTCTGCATGTTTTTTCATTGCAATTGAGCTCGGAGCTGGAGATGATCTCCATACAGTTCTGTGTTAACTAGCCCGCACTTGTGTGCTAATTTACGGGTTGTGGCAGATGCTTTTCTATAGTTCATATACATGACGGCAACCTGTTACCGAGGAACCTGAGAGGTTTAAAAGCCTCACGAGCCAGGCAGGACTCGAACCTACAATCTTCTGATCCGAAGTCAGACGCGTTATCCATTACGCCACTGGCCCATAGAACATGCGCTTGCACTCCACCACAGAGAGCTCTACACTGCTACTAGTAGTACACTTCCCCATCTAAATTTTCACAGCAAGAAACTTGTGTTTCCTACTATTTTTATCAGGTTTAAAATATCATCTCCTTAAAACAGAAAAAGTGTTGGTGTGTCGTGCTGAAATTCTGATTGATTTTGAATTCAAAGAAAAAAGGTTTTCTTCCAAAACACCGTGAAATTGTCACATCTTGCAGACAATAGGTGTATTCCATGTTGAAAAGAGAAGAAAGAAAACCATGGAGCCTTTTACAGGTGTGAGGCTTCTTCAGGTGTGAGAAGATCTCACGGCCGAAATGCTGTGTTTCCGTTCTTCTCTTTTCAGCATGCAATAAACCAATTACTTGTTCCTTTGCAGCCGAGGCATGCTGACGTAGCTACCCAGCTGAACATCTTGCAGACTCTACAGTACTTCTCTCCTGTAGAAGTAAAGCAGGGCTTGCTGGGTGAGCTTTTGCTCCGGTAAATTAGGTCACGTGTCATGTTAAATCACTTCTTCTAAACACAACATTTGCTGGTGCTAGCTTTCCCCATGAAAAGAGACATTTCCCTTACAGTACATGACATATCGTTTTTATTCTATCAATAAGTATAGAAATAAAACAAAAGAAAAAATGTTGTCGCCAAAGAATGCACAGCTCTGTCGCCTTGGGGAGGTGTCAAGGGCATTGAGCTCCTTGGACATGAGAAGTGCCAGATAAATGCCATTTCTCATCATTTCTCTTGGCGTCAGTTCTGCTATTAAATGGGACGGAGGCAACGGGCTCAGAGAGCAGGTTAAGTGCACACCGAACGCAGATGTGTCCAAGTGTCTGTAAAAGCGCGGTGCTCTGCTGGCGCTGTTCCCTAGTGGCTTAAAGTGCCTGCCTAGTAAGCAGGCGATCCTGGGTCTGAATACCAGCGGTGCCTCTCTCCGTGTCTTGTTGTGCCGCATGTCTCATTTCAGACAAACATGTACAGCTTGGTTCAGTTTAATGCAAGAATTCATTTCCTTTCTGGAATAACTTGTTTTTGAAGAAATCCATACAGCTTGTGAAAGATGAAATCCATTTCTTGGTTGTCAGTGGAAAAAGATTGCCGGCTGCAAGAAGCGCAAGTGATTGTTTTCTTTGACCATAAACCTGCAAATGTAGGGCGCACAAAAGACTGTCAGACTCTGTGGTGCTGAAAAGTTGGTGGTTCAAGCCCCTCCAGTATGCGTGTCTCAGTTTTTCCAATGTAAACATCATCACCATCGCTAAAGAAGATGGCGCAGAAGGCTCCACAGCCGAAACGTTGTGCTTCTTTTCTTCTCTTTTCAGCATGGAGTAAACCTTTGCTTTATCCTTTGCAGCCTAAGCATGCTGACGCAGCTACCTTTCTCTTAACACGCCTCAATCATTATTCACCAAAACGATCAGCAGAATAAGTCGCCTTTGTGGTGATGTCACTCCTCTGCTTCACAAATGTCCTTAGTGACGGGCCATTTCTTTCTGCCATTTTTCCGGAGCGGTTATTGATTGCTCCATCATTTCCCTCTTACTTTCCATCACTAGATTGAAAAAAAAAACAGAAACAGGCTGACAGGACGACAATCAAATTGCAAAAACTCATCAAAGCACTCGATAGAGTATTTGAATCCACAAGTAGCTACGAGCAACTTTGTCCTGGCTTGCATGAAAGTCGGAAAATGTCAAAAAGAAAAAGATGGTGGCTTTTTCATATTCGTTCTTTTATTTTTAGTTCGTTGCTTCTTCTGTCCATTGTCCTCCTGCCTGGCTCTTGACCTGTGACTGCTTGAACGCACACAGTAGACTTTCATGCAGGGGATTTGTCCTGAGCCTCTGTGAAAGACCCACCCACCCCCATAAATAACTGCTCTAGAAACACATGAATGCAAAACTAAACCACAGCTTAAAGAGGAGCTTGTCATGACCGCCAGGCAGTTAAGACCAACTCTTAAGCAATCTAAACAGCACCAGCAGCGGGTGATTATTAACAAACGCCGCCGCACGAGTTAACCCACCTGCACACACTCCACCGTGCGGTACGCAGTGCTATTTTTACCATCTTTACCTGCTTCCCACTGGTATTGAGTCTACTCCTTGAGAGCTCTTCCTGGCGTTTTTTCCATTACCTCGTTTATTCTGGATATTGGACTCCCCTTCTGCCTTTTCGACTTTGGACCTCGCCTCTCACCTCGGACTGTTTGCCACCAGTGTTCTCCCTGGATAACGACTTACCTTACGCCTCTTGACCACGAAACAAAGCAAAGCAGAGCAAAACAAAATGAACAAACGAAAACCCTCACGTCCCGCACTTGCATATAACGCCGTTACTTGCCCAAGCGGTATTATACGTCATCCTAGAACTGCACCCCGGGGCGTACGGTATATGGGAACGAGCACACGCCACGAATCGTCTCGAATCACTCCCTACAGCTGTAAGGCGCTTTGAAGCGTGCACCCCCAACATTCTTCTTTGCGCATCTGTGAAAGGTAAACTCTTGAGCAAACTCTGAACCAGCTCTAAGGAAACTAATCCGATTAGACGTTACTTTGACTCATCTTTTAAGGGACCCTTGTTAATTGGAGAAATCAATGATTTCGAATGAATTCTGTATGCGTTAAAAGACAGCTATACACAGAAAACATGCAGGACACTTCTCATGATGTTTCCCGAGCCGAAACACAGTGCGTTTTTCCAAGCCATCTGACAAAGCCCGCCCACTGAAAACTGCAGCAAATCGTGTAAAGACGTTCAACTTTGTAACTACTGCACGCACAGGAAGCAGAATAAATTCCTCTTTTCAAACTGTCAAAGGTTTGCTTTGCGAACACTGCAGGACATCGCACAATCTCTTTTGAACGGGGACAAACGATTTCTTATGGGGCACAGTAAGTACAGACGTTTAAAAAGCTCAACTCATGCCGACGATGCAGCATGAAGAAGCGCAACCTAACGTTTGCATTCCTAGCAAATTCCTTTATTTTTTGATAAATAAAGACAGTCTTGTTTAACAAACAACACACACAACATTTTACATTGTCAATTCAATTCAAATCAATGTATTTCTATATAGCGCCTTTCACAACAAGGTTGTCCCAAGGCACTTAACAATGCAAGTTTTTAAGAGCCTTGTGTCTAATATGCCGCCTAGGTTACGTGCTGTCTTTTTGAGGCAAATGTTTAAATCCTCTGAGTTAAGTGCTGAAGTTATAGTAGTCCTATCAGTATTGTTGCCTCCGATCAACTGATCCTCATTTTTCTCAGAGTTGAGTAACAAAAAGTTTTCACACATCCAAGTATTTCCTTCCTTAATGCATTTAACTAAACTGATAATAGAAGAGTTGTCGTTTGGTGTAAACAAAATGTTTATTTGAGTGTCATCAGCATATGAATGAAAGTTCATATTATTTTTTCATATTATCCTACCTAGCAGCAGCATGTAGAGAGAGAGAGCAATATTGGTCCCAGCACTGATCTTCTGGTACCCCAAATTGAACTCGTGACATTGATGAAGCAGTACAATTATTAGATATTTGAACATAATGAAAACGATGAGTAAAATGTGAAGTAAACCACTGAAGGACGGTTCCAGATAAGCCAACCTCAAACTCAAGCCTGTGTAACAAAACAGAGAGGTCAACCGTGTCAAAGTCAGCTCTAAGATCTAGAAGCACAAGCACTGTTGCATTCCCCGCATCAGTAGCTAAGAGAATATCATTTATGACTCTTGTTAATGCAGTTTCAGAAACCAGACTGAAATTTCTCAAGTATATTATTTGAATCCAGATACGATTGACGTTGGGCAACAACTATTCTCCCAAGACTTTTAGATTGAAATGGGACCTTTGAGACAGGCCTGTAGTTGTTAAGAACTTGTGGATCCAAATTTGACTTCTTAAGGAGCGGTCTAACAACCGCTACCTTAAATTGATCAGGTACAATGCCTGACGCAAGCGATGCATTCATCATACTAATTATAGGTCCTGCCAGTCCCTCGAGGGAATCTTTGACTAGCTGAGTGGGGATGGGATCTAGCGAACAGGTGGTTGACTTTGTCTTACGTCTGTGTTCATGAGTCCACCATAAGAAGAAATCTGAACAGGAGTGGTGATCATGCGAGGTCACCATGGAGGAAACCACTGCTCTCCCCCCCAAAAAAACCACCACTGCCCCTCTCAAGATTGCTAAAGACCACATGGATGTTCCACAGCAACTCCTGGAACAATGTTCTGTGGACAGACGTGACAAAAGTTGAACTTGTTGGTAAATGTGCACAGCGTTATGTTTGGAGATAACAAAACACTGCATACCAACTCCAAAACCTCATCCCACCTGGGAAGCATAGCGGAGGCTGTACGGCTTGCAATCATCGAGGGACCGATGAATTCCAAGATGTATCAGGAAAATCTACAGCAGAATGTCAGGGTGTCTGCCTGTGATCTAAAACTCGAAAGACGCTGGGTCATGCAGCATGACAAAAACAAAGGAGTACATCAACAACAGAGTGGCTGAAACAGAAGAAATTCCGTATTTTGGGATGGCCAAGTAAGAGTCCTGACCCCAATCCCATTGAAGTGCTGTGGCGTGATCTGAAGCAGGCCGTTCAGCGCAAGACATCCCAAAAATATACATGAACTGAAATAGTTTTGCATAGAGGAATAGGCCAAAATACCTCCTAACCGCTGCTCAGGTCTGACCAACCGCTACAGAAAGTGGGGGTTGAGGTTTTTGTCATAAAGGAGGTTCCACTAGCTCCTTAATATAAGGGTTCACATACTTTTTCCATCAATGACCTTGATTGTTTAAACCATTTGGTCAATAAAGAAACAGCAATGTCAAATGTTGGGCGTGTGTTGTTTGTTAAATCAGACTCTCTTTATTAATTATTATGACTTAGATAAAGATAAGATCACATGTTAGGAGCCATTCATGCAGAAATCCACATCATTCCGAAGGGCTGTTTACAAAAGTTTTTCTCCCAACTGTATGTGAGAGAAAAGCAGAGACGCTCACTGAGTAAGGTGGGGTTGCAGCTTTGCAAATCACAAGGACATTTGTACGCTCAAAATGGGACAGGAGCACCCCAGATGGGACTCAAACCCACAATCCCTGGCTTAGGAGGCCAGTGCCTTATCCATTAGGCCACTGGGACACACTGGGTTGGGTCGATCACGCTGATGAGAGCCAGTTTTTTTTTCCTTTGCTTTTTCAAAGGGATCCCCAAAATTAGGAAAGTTAGGCAGCAGAAGGTTTACTGTGACCTGAGACGGACCAGCATCCAATCACGGTGGTACACACACACACGCTCTCACTCATCTGAGCTACACGGCTACCAAGATGATCTCAGGTGCGCCGAGCTGGTACGGAACATATTGAACTGATCGACGGCGAATTGTCTCTCAGACAGGCTTTTCACTTCTGAGCTCCCTGACTGACAGTAATCAGCTAGGTAGTGAAACAGTCAGCTGCTTCTAAGCCTTAAACAGCTGCATCTCGGCGCTTCCACAGAGAGATGATTTGAAAGCCAAACATCGCCCATTGGGAACACCTTACTATCACTAGTTTAAGAGACTCTTAAGGTCTTGCAGAGGTGCCTGTCTAATAGCATGCGCTTTGCAAGCTATAGGTGTTTAGGCTGAGGCAGAATGCCTGTTAACAAAATGTTTTTCTAAAGGGGCCTCGCACTCTTTTCCAAGCAATGGTCACCATCCCAACCGAGTGTCACAATGTAGTCATGTCCTAGGACATCACCTGTTAGTCTCCATTTGTCTGCCACCAACACTTTAGGTTACGGGGTCACAACCGCACCCCGGAGACCAGAGGAGCCGTTGGCGTTCTGGCGGCGCAGATTGGGCTGAAGGTGGGGCGCTTGAATCTCGCTGTTGGAGGCCGTCTGAAACTGACCCAAGCCTTTCCCTTGAATTAAATGTAAATAAGAAATGAACCCCAGATGCTCATGGAATCAATCACGTGTTTCCTTTGAGCCGTTTCAGAGACTGCTCCAGAGTTTACCTTGCACAGATGCGCAAAGATTAATGATGGGGGTGCACGCTTCCAAGCGTCTTACAACTGTAGGGACTGATTAGAGACAATTCGTAGCTTGTGCTCATTTCCCTCTGTAACGCTTACGGCCGACAGGCACTGTGTAAGAGCCGGCGTACAAGAGCGGGTGACGTCACCGCCCTTCCCTGTGATAGCAGGACCACAGCTACCGGGCTGTGGAGAGATCTCTCTTTAGCTCACGGGGCTAGGTCGCTGCAGAGAGACGCGGAAGTCCCGGGTTTGAGCCTCCAGTCGGGATGGGGCCGACCAGATGCGGCAAGGGCGCCCGCCTGAGCCCCCGTTGCGTTACATCTCTATTCCCCGTGTTGCAGTGGTAAGATGACGTAAATTCCTGCTTCGACACGTAACGGGATTATAATCAAGTGCAGGAGCTGAGGGCTTTAGTTTTGTTTCGTTTTCCATGGCGTTCGTAAGCGCGCAAATCAAAGGCAATTCCTGCGTCTAACACGAATGTAAATGCTTTTGAAAGTGCAGTGTGGTGCAGCTTGTAAAATCCTTGTCCACATTTTTGGTTTGTTGATGTTTTTTCTGTCTGCCAAAGTTGCATTTTGACATCCGGACTGGGGGACTTTATCATTTGAACGTGAAGCCAGCCTTAAACCCTCTGAGGCGTGTCTGTCTGCCGGCACAAATCTTGTGAAAGGTATTTTTTTTAACGGAGAGCAACTTTAAAAAGGTTTCCGCAGCCACCTCGCAGTCCGTGTTAGATTATAGGAGGAATGCGGCGGTGGCGGGCTCGCTTTTGTCGTGGTCGAGTGGTTAAGGCGATGGGCTCGAAATGCGTTGGGGCTTCCCCGCGTAGGTTCGAAACCTGCCGACTCCGGCGTCTGCCGCACGTCGCCTTGTGCCTGCGCGGCAGAAGTGAAGTGCTGCTTCTCCTTTCCTGGTACTATAACAACGCGAAATCACTTGGACCCGCCGCCATGGGAAGCAATTCTTCAGATAACCACACATTTTGCGTTCGCACCTCTGGTGCTCTACTTATGCCTTTGAAAACCTAATGAATAAAGCTGAAAGAACCGACACGATATGTAGGTGCTGGTAAAGCACGCAGTAAAGAACTGTTAACAGCAAGGGTTTCAGTGGGTTAACTGAGGAGAAGGCGTGATCGCTAATTGTTGACTTTTTATTTGGTGTTAGAAACACTCTTACTGTGCATGACGTGCAACAAATGTAGCCACAGAAATTGCATCACGCTTTCATGTATGCTATTGCAGACACCAACGTTGCCTAGATAGAAAACCGAAAAAGCCGTGGGTTTGCTTGCTGGTCTGAAGGATCTCTCTTCGAATCTCTATCATTTGTCAATGGAAGTAAAAGGCGCTGCAATCTCATACGTTCAGAATCAAACCCGCAGCTGTTGTTCGACTTTTTTTTCTTGACTAATTACAACTGAGTGTCGCATGAGCAGTTACATAAACTTGTCTGGTATATTTGAACACAAATGCCGTTCTTCAATTAAAACTAACAGTACATTGTCAGGGACATTCAGTTCTATACAAACAAGAGACAGACAAGAGAATATTTCTACCGTTCATGTGGACTACGTGTTGACTTACTGATCGGAATAATTGAAAAGTTCGGGCTCATAGCCGATGCAGTGCGTGCTAATTAGAACAGCAACGCTAAGCTCTCAGCACCGTACTGAGCCCAGGTGTTTTTCTAAAGCTGTCAGGTGCAGTTCATTTACATGAAGGAAATATCTTACTGGGTACGATTACAACGCAGTAAGTAGCACAGACTACTTAGGGAGTAGCCCGATGTGTTTAAAAACAACCCGAGCCAGGCAGGAGTCGAACCTGCAATCTCCTGATCCGTAGTCAGACGCGTTATCCATTGCGCCACTGGCCCTGCTGTGACACTACAGGACTGTAACCCAGTGAGATGAGCACTGCACCTAGTAAAATATTACCCCCGGTCCATTCTTTTCCAAAAGTGAGAAACACCTGTTTTCTACATTTTGTCTGTTTTAAAACCATATCTCTTTAAACCAAACCAAGAGTTTGTCTTTTGCACTGATATTCTGATTCATTTCGATTTCAAAGAAAAAAAAACATTATCTTCCAAAACATCATAAAATTGTCCATTCTTCCAGACTCTACTTCTCTCTTGTAGTAGTACAGCAGACCTTTCCAGGTGAGCAGATCACAGAGTCCGAAATATGCTTCCTCCATCAAGCAAAGTACCTGAACATGACTCTGTCTTCATAAAAGCGCCCCTGTAATAAAGAAATTAAATCCGAAATCAAGAGGGCAGTTGCCTACTGAAGTTCAAGAAGTCATCAATTTTAACCTAGCAACACATTAAAGGCTGCATCTATACAAGTACGATTCTAGAAATGCTCACCAGATTACGTTTTAAGAAGGAACTGCGCCTCAGGTTCCGCCGAGATCTTAACTTGGATGGCAGGATTCAGAGTCCGGAGTGCGGACTGATGGCGCACGGAGGGTCCACATACTGTGGATCCCTCAGTTTTCTTCCGCGTGTTTAAACCGCCAGCGTGTGACTCCCCTGTCCCCGTGACCTCATTGCTCTGCTCTCGCCTCTGTGCAGCTGAGCCCGACTCATGGTAAAGTGGAAAAAAATATGCCCTCATTGTGGGATTTACTCTGGATCGAGGATAGATGTCACCTTTTTATCAATGAACAGGATGTATGTGATGTGGCGACTAGGTTCAATTTTGTATCCTTTTAAAAGATTAAGGACTGGGGTGAGCGTGATTTACCACCCTTTCAGCTAAGAACCCGACATGAGCACCGTTTAAGCTGCATAGACTCGGTCGTTTAACTCTTCTCCATTAGCAGGGTTAAGGTTAAAGAAAAAAAACATTGCTGACTTCTTTTTTTTTGCCAGCCGCTAGCGCTGATTAGCAATGTTTGTATTTCATGTTTTGCAAGTTCCATCCATTTTAAGAAAAACAAGTCGCGTTAAAGACAGGAAATGAATACTTGCATTTAATTAAGTCTAGCCGTAGGCGGTTGTCTGTAAGGACCAGTTCTGTTCGAGAAAACAGAACAAAGAAGGCACCACTGGGATTCGGACTCAGGATCTCCTGTTTAAGAGACAAGCGCTTTAACCAACTAAGCCACGGCGCCCCGGGAGTGTTGTCCTTTTGCAGCCACTTGGACACACCACTCAGACACATCTGCATTCGGTGTGTGCTCCGCCTGCTCGTTGAGCAAGTTGCCACCTTTACATACAATAGCAACATCGACACCAAGAGAAAGGATGACAAATGGCTTTTATCTGGAACTTTTCATGTCCAAGGAGCTCAATGTGCTTTCTGTGTACAACAGGGCCACTGAACTCCACACTGGCCACTGAACCACAGCAGTGGCTTGCTGGCTTGACATCTCGCAAGGAAAATGTTGAAATCGCATGTGGAACAGGAAAATGACCCTCGAGTACGAGGGAAAAAAAAGAAAAAGATCATCTGGAGCGCGCCAACCCATGTCTGGACAGCCCAGTTTCATCGACGAGGTGGCCGAGTGGTTAAGGCGATGGACTGCTAATCCATTGTGCTCTGCATGCATGGGTTTGAATCCCATCCTCGTCGCTCTCTACGTTTGACGTTGGCTCTCCTTTTGTTTGCTCCAGTACTAGAGCCTTACATTTTCTAGCGGTGGCTGAACATGGTATAGTAGGCTAACGTTGGTATCGAGCAGTGGTAGTAACAGTATTTACGTGCCGCTGCTGCCAAGTGGCTCTGGGTTGAGACCGCGTTTTCACTTACTTGCAGCACAAACGGAGAAAGCGATTTTTGACAGTCTCTCGAGAGACTGCGCTAGGTGTTTAGGGATAGACTTTGTCAGTTCCCCCTGGGATGATGGCCTCTCAAATAGTTTGTGATTCCTCTAGACGTTTATACAGTAGAAGCCTGCTTCGTGGCTTAAATCCAAGCTAAGGAAACGAGTTAGAGGTCTGATGCAGAACTGCGAATTCAATGAACAGGAACACTACAGTACATTGCACTGTATGTGTGAGGAAAGCTGCCCCCTTCTGTTCCTTGTCGACCGAACAGAGGACTGTAAAAGATACCGCCAAGAAACTTTAGGATGCTGGTTGGAATCCAGCTCCAAAGAAGCCCCTTTGGGTGTTATGTAATCAAAAAGTTAGAACAGAGAATCTCCCTTTGATCAAAAGCGCAACAGAACTGTTTTCCGTGGAGCAGGTTTCAGACCCGTAGACCTGTTTTATTTGTAGGGCAGGGCGCATTCCCAAACGCGAATCTTCTGTTTTAGAAATGCTTTGGGCGGCGTGAAGTGAAAATAAGAAGTGGGCTCCAGATGCACATGGAAACAATCAAGTGTTTCATCCGAGCTGTTTCAAAGACTGCTCAACAGCTTTCCTTTTACAGAGGCCCAACGATTAATGATGGGGGTGCACCCTTCAATGTGCCTTACGACTCTAGGGAGTGATTGAGACGATTCGTAGCGTGTGTTCATTTCCCTCTATTCCCCATGTTGCAGTGGTAAGATGACGTAAATTCCTGCTTCGACACGTAACGGCATTATAATCAAGTACAGGAGCTGAGGGCTTTTGTTTTGTTTCGTTTTCTATGGCGTTCGTAAGCGCGCAAAACAAAGACAATTCCTGCGTCTAACACGAATGTAAATGCTTTTGAAAGTGCAGTGTGGTGCAGCTTGTAAAATCCTTGTCCACATTTGTGGTTTGTTGATGTTTTTTCTGTCTGCCAAAGTTGCATTTTGACATCCGGACGGGGAGACTTTATCATTTGAACGTGAAGCCAGCTTTAAACCCTCTGAGGCGTGTCTGTCTGCCGGCATGTATCTTGTGAAAGGTATTTTTTTTTTAACGGAGAGCGACTTTAATAAAGTTTCCGCAGCCACCTCGCACTCCGTGTTAGATTATAGGAGGAATGCGGCGGCGGCGAGCTCGCTGTAGTCGTGGCCGAGTAGTTAAGGCGATGGATTTGAAATCCATTGGGGACTCCCCACTCAGATTCGAATCCTGCCGACTACGGTGTCTGCCGCACATCACCTTGTGCCTGTGCAGCAAAGGCGAAGTGCCGCTTCTCCTTTCCTGGTACTATAAAAATGCTACATCGCTTGGTCCTGCTTCCATGGAAAGCAGTTCTTCAGGTAATTCTACTCTCTTACCAAAGCTGTTAGGTTCCTTTCCGTGGTGAGATGGGTTGTCATGCAACGCTGCCACATAGTGCCGACAGACAAGTGTGTTGCGAGAGAAGAGAAAAGTGTTTGAAGATTTAAGAGTGTCTTAGGTGGAGCCAAAATCAAGTGTCACAAATGCAAGTGGGAAGATTTCCAATGTTTAATATGGTCAAAATAAGCGGAAGTTACCAGCTGGTCCGGCACAGTCTGCCATGCTTTTGTCATATACTGTAAAGTGGTGTGGAACTGGGTGTCGAACTGGAGCCTCACCATTTGCATAAGTGAGGCTCCAGTTATACATCGAGTGTCACATTAAATGACAAAAATGAAGAGAGTTAAAGCACCTGGAGAGGTTTTCTTACAACTTTTGAGCTGACACAGTTTTGGAAAATGTTTCCTTCACGCTGCACTGAACAACATAGGCAGCCAAGAGTCTCCAAAACAAAACAGAATGGACAGATAGGAGAAAATTCCCACTCGTCCTGAAGTTCCCAAAATCCAGCACTGAGCGTAAACAAAGTGTCTAAGTAGCGTGGGAATGCTAACCCTAACCCTAGCTGGAGTTTGAGCAATCCGGCACTGAGCGTAAGAAGATGAGTCAAAGTAACGTCTAATCGGATTAGTTTCCTTAGAGCTGGTTCAGAGTTTGCTCAAGAGTTTACCTTTCACAGATGCGCAAAGAAGAATGTTGGGGGTGCACGCTTCAAGGCGCCTTACAGCTGTAGGGAATGATTCGAGACGATTCGTGGCGTGTGCTCGTTCCCATATACCGTACGACCCGGGGTGCAGTGCTAGGATGACGTACAATACTGCTTGGGCACGTAACGGCGTTATATGCAAGTGCAGGACGTGAGGGTTTTCGTTTGTTCGTTTTGTTTTGCTCTGCTTTGCTTTGTTTTGCTTTCCATCGCGTTGGTAAGAGCGTAAATAAAAAGGCGATTCCTGTGTCTACCACTAATGTAAGAGCTATTTCAAGTGCGACGTGGTGCGGCTTTTCAAATGCTTGTGGGCATTTCTCTGTTGTTGATTCTTTTTTTGTGTGTAACAAAGTGGCATTTTCATGTCCAGACGGGGAGACTTTATCATTCCGACATGAAGCCACCCTTAAGTCCTCTGAGGCGTGTCTGTCTGCAAGGCTTGTATTTTGGAAATGTTTTTTTGAAACGGAGAACGACTTTGAAATAGGCTTCCGCCGGCGCCTCGCGATCCAGGTAAGATTGTAGCAAGAACGCAGCGGCGGTGGGGCTTGCTGTAGTCGTGGCTGAGTGGTTAAGGCGATGGACTAGAAATCCATTGGGGTCTCCCCGCACAGGTTCCAATCCTGCCGACTACGTTGTCCGCCTTCAGTCGGTGTGTTTCGGCACAAGCAAAGAAGCGCGCCTCTTTGCTGTTCCTGGTGGTTTTAAAACGCCCAATCGCTTGTACCCGCTGCCTTGGAAATAAGTTCTTCAGCGTCCGCAAATGGCATTTTGCAGCTGGAAGCAGATGTCGACGCGTTTTGCACAGAGCACCAAAAAAGCGTCTTTTTTGAAGGCTCAGGCAGTGAGCATTGGTGGTTCAGTGGTAGAATTCTCACCTGCCACGCGGGAGGCTCGGGTTCGATTCCCGGCCAATGCAGTGGCTTTTGCAGCGAGCGGCTCCATCACTTGCATCCCCTTGCAACTCGCAACTGAAAACCCACTGAAGCTAAGCAGGTGTGAGCCAGGTCAGTACCTGGATGAGGATGAGCTACAGGGAAAAACAAAGCTTCCAGCTGGAAGCGGTGTTAATGGTGCCGGCGGGGGGGGCGCTCACCCTGAGGTCTGTGCGGGTCCCAATGCCCCAATATAGTGACGGAGATGCTGTGTTGTAAAAGGGTGCTGTCTTTTGGATGAGATGTAAAACCGAGGTCACAGCGCTCTGTGGTCATTCAAAATGACCACCAAAACCTTTGACAAAAGCTCTTGGTAATTGATGGTCTTCAATAATGCTTCTCCTTTAGGTACATTTTAAATCAGCTGAAAAATGCTGTGAAATGGGGGGGCACTTCAGGCCAGTGTAGGATTTGGGTTACAAGAACCATGAAACTGCACGAGAAAGCCCGTACACTGAATTACACAGCTTTCTATTCAAAGGAGGACAAAATTCCCTGAGTTTGATTTTTTGCAACACAGAGAGGAGCACTGTCGTGAGGCTGGTTAGCTCAGTTGGTTAGAGTGTGGTGCTAATAACGCCAAGGTCGCGGGTTTGAGCCCCGTACGGGCCAGGTCTAGGTCCAGGTCCCTGTTTGTGAAACAGGCAAATGACTGTCTCAGGGGCCCATTCCTCATTCTCAAGACACATGTATGCAGTATGTACACCGTGCATTCAGCAATAGGGACTGAATACACCACAGGTAAGGTTAGAAGTCATTCTGAGGTGCCACATATGAGGGATACAGCTAGGCATCCAAAATGTAGGGTTTGAGACCCTTCAGGAGTACTGCATCCTTTGAGACAGACCTGTGCATGTTAAACAAATGATCATTTCTTTTGGCATTAGGGACTAAATATACTAAACATATGATGCTAAAATGTTATTTTCACATATATTAATGTAATAAATGATTGCTTATGCTTTATAAACAAATCTAATTAAAATAAAAGCTTAAGTTTTGTATTTATCTTGTACCATAGAACAAGATTTTCTTTGTATTTCAAGCCCACAAAGTGTCCAAATGACGCACTACATGATATAAGGAAGATTATCACATGCATATCGGTATTATCTTTCTTATGAAAATGCATTCCTTTCATTACCTTTTACTTTTTAAAATGAACTCAAATTGAGTATAATGTAATAATTTAAGTAGAATAGATTCTAATAATATAATGATCCAGTGTTTTGCACTACTTCACTGCTTCACTGCTCTATGCCATCTGGAAATAAATCCTCAGACTGCTTACTGCCCTGGGCATGTACCAATAAATTAAAGGAGCACATCTGTTTATCACTGCGTTGAAGCAGGAGACACACAGTCTCTGCAAACACATCCTAGATACAGTGTTCCAGCACCTTTGACCTCATCCAGAACGTATCATTTCTTGAAAGGGATTGCTGTCCGAATGCACATCTGAATCCCAAACAGAATCTCTAGTAAAATACGATCATTTGTGAAACAGGCAAATGACTGTCTCAGGGGCCCATTCCTCATTGTCAGACACATGTATGGAATGCTTTCACCGTGCATTGAGCAATAGGGATTAAAAACACCGCAGGTAAGGTTAGATGTCATGTTCTATGATCATTTCTTTCAGCATTAGGGACTAAATATACTAAACGTATGATGCTAAAATGTTATTTTCACATATATTAATGTAATAAATGATTGCTTATGCTTTATAAACAAATCTAATTAAAATAAAAGCTTACGTTTTGTATTTATCTTGTACCATAGAACATGATTTGCTTTGTATTTCAAGCCCACAAAGTGTCCAAATGTTCTATGATCATTTCTTTCAGCATTAGGGACTAAATATACCAAACGTATGATGCTAAAATCCTGAAAAAAGGATGTGCTCCATCTCGTCAGTAGATTGGATTCCAAAACTGATTTGGGTCAATATACATTACCTTTGAAATTAAAGTACAGTCTACTGTAGGGAACCATCAACTTAGAAAGCATTGGCCTTCCCTGGGGGTCAGGTAGGTGCAAAAGATAAACCTTTATCCTATCTTTATCTTAAGATAAGTGGCCAAGCAGTATTTTTCCAAGTTTCACCAAGCACATCATGTTGCCATAGTAGACAAAGTTCTATAAAATGTTAAATAACTTTTAAAAAAAGCATCTTGGTCTTACAGTACTGTACAAGGTGAATTAAACTGTCCCTGGTAATAAAAAGTAATTAGAAGCATCTCAGAAACTTTATCTCTAGAAACATTAGCTGTTTTATATCATGTAATTTAGTGTGATGTTGTCAGAATTCAAGGACATTATCACACACAGAAATTGGTTCAGTTAAATCTAAAAAACACAGCTAAACATGGGTTTAAATGTAACAGAAGTCTTACCTCTTGTCAAAAGATTTAATTCAAGAAGCGATGTAATAAATTATTGCTTATGCTTTATAAAGAAATCTAATTAAAATAAAAGCTTAAGTTTTGTATTTATCTTGTACCATAGAACATGATTTTCTTTGTATTTGAAGCCCACAAAGTGTCCAAATGATGCACTACATGATATAAGGAAGATTATCACATGCATATCGGTATTATCTTTCTTATGAAAATGCATTCCTTTCATTACCTTTAACTTTTTAAAATGAACTCAAATTGTGTATAATGTAATAATTTAAGTAGAATAGATTCAGGTAGGAAATATAGAGTCATGATGTTTATGGCTGACATCATTTCACATGGGTGAATTTTAAGCTAAGAAATAAAAACATTTACAATGAAGATACCATTGCTTAATTTTAAATGCCTTTAAAAAATAAATACCTCCTGAGAATAATTTGCCACTCCCAGATCCTTGGTAAGGTACTGTTTGAATCCAATCAGGAGAGGAGCATCCAGGGAGTGCTTTCTATAGAGTCCAGCTTGGGCCACTCTCTTCCGGCCTGCTGATACTTTTTAACTACTCAGGGCCTGTAAGGATATAAAACACCGGTTTAAACATTTTATACCTATAAGACAAATTAGAATTTTAGTAAAAAATTGATACATCTGAAAAATAAAAAGTCTTACTGCTGATAGAGTTCTTCAGAGCTCACATCTTCCCCTTCCTTATCCGCTTCTGTTTCAGTTTCTAGAGCAGCCTCTGGCATCTCTTCCTCCTGGACAGCGGCCTCTTGCTCAGGGCCGCTGGAATGCAGGTAGATTCTTTTCAACATGCTTTTACATAATATGTTGTAACAATGATTTCAAAAAGAAACTACAGAAGCCTTACAGATTAAAAATATCTCACCTTGCCAATGTGTCTTCAGGCTTCCCATGTACAAAAAGGCCCAAGGACTCTAGCAGTCTTACAACCACTATCCTGTTTGCCTCACCAGACACGATCTCTATTCTGTGGTAATCCACGATGACCCCGTTCTTCAGGTGATTCATCATGTCCTCCCTCGCCTGTTGAGAGGCCATCCTGATCTTTTCTGCCGTGGCGTGCTTCATACACGCCCTCTTCAAGTGAGCAGGAAGCTGATCAAGAGTATTCAGGCACATCTTGCACACCAGGGGAATCCTCGCGGGTTTCCTTTGAAAATAAATAATACCATCTGTGTATAGAAACAAGCTAAGACTGATTTCTTAAATTATCCTTAATTTTCTCTCTCATAGTTTGAGCATAATGATTTTATTGCATTTATATAAGAATTGCTCATTGCTCCTAAATAAATAATGGTTTCATAAAAAAGTGAACACTTACTTGGTCTCAGTCACAGACTTTCCAATAGAAGCCATTGTGGAGTTCAGCAACTGCAGGTCCTAGAAGTGGGGAAGGAATTTTAAAAAAGAAATTGAATTACAATACAGAAGGAATGGCTGAGGGATCACTGAAATATATATATACAAATTCCAAAGACTGAGTCCATATAGAAACAACTACCTTTCATTTTCAGTATAAGAAAAAAAAACATTATCTTCCAAAGCATCATAAAATTGTCCCTTCTTCCAGACTCTACTTCTCTCTTGTAGTAGTATAGCAGACCTTTCCAGGTGAGCAGATCACAGAGTCTGAAATGAGCTTCCTCCATCAAGCAAAGTACCTGAACATGACTCTGTCTTCATAAAAGCGCTCCTGTAATAAAGAAATTAAATCCGAAATCAAGAGGGCAGTTGCCTACTGAAATACAAGAAGTCATCAATTTTAACCTAGCAACACATTAAAGGCTGCATCTATACAAGTACGATTCTAGAAATGCTCACCAGATTACGTTTTAAGAAGGAACTGCGCCTCAGGTTTCGCCGAGATCTTAACTCGGATGGCAGGATTCAGAGTCCGGAGTGTGGACTGATGGCGCACGGAGGGTCCATATACTGTGGATCCCTCAGTGATCTTCCGCGTATTCAAACCGCTAGCGTGTGACTCCCCTGTCCCCGTGACCTCATTGCTCTGCTCTCTCCTCTGTGCAGCTGAGCCCGACTCACGGTAAAATGGAAAAAAATATGCCCTCGACGTGAGATTTATTCTGGAGCGAGCCAGTGTTGCGCATAGCTGCCTTCAAAGCAGTTAACCCAGGTTCGATTCCCGGCCAACGCAGTTGCGAATGTTTTTAAATGCTGTCATGAGCCTTGGATTGTGACTAGCAAAGCGAAGCCTTTTGAAAGAGCTAAAGCACTGCAAAACGGAATTGAAGGAGAACCTTACAGGGGATTCTGAGCAGTGTCTGCATACATGCAGTCAGATAAAGGTGCCGAAAGCTTGAGCTACTCTCAATGTCATGCTGCCCTTCCCCGGAGTAAATCTGTTACATTGAAAGAATGCTTCTGGCAGGTTCAAAAAGGGACCCTTGTTAATTGGAGAAATCAATGATTTCGAATGAATTCTGTATGCGTTAAAAGACAGCTATACACAGAAAACACGCAGGACACTGCTCATGATGTTTCCCGAGCCGAAACACAGTGCGTTTTTCCAAGCCATTTGACAAAGCCCACCCACTGAAAACTGCAGCAGATCGTGTAAAGACGTTCAACTTTGTAACTACTGCACGCACAGGAAGCAGAATAAATTCCTCTTTTCAAACTGTCAAAGGTTTGCTTTGCGAACGCTGCAGGACATCGCACAATCTCTTTTGAATGGGGACAAACGATTTCTTATGGGGCGCAGTAAGTACAGACGTTTAAAATGCTCCACTCATGCCGACGATGCAGCATGAAGAAGCGCAACCTAACGTTTGACAGACAAAAGCCAGGCGCCGCTACGAGCAATATGAAACCAAACTGACAGCACACGGCGTTTCGCGCTGACACAAAAGTAATCTCGACAGACGCCGTTCTCTGCATAAAGCTGAAAGAGCTAAAGAGCGTTTCTGTTGAGACGTAACAAGCTCGTTTCTTTCTACCATGATATCACCGTGACCAAATCTGTCTTTAAACACCTTGCTCAGTCTCTGACGAGACTGTCAAAAATTGCTCTCGCCGATTGTATTGCAAACCGGCGGAAGCGGGGTATTGGGAAAAGTTTTCAACTAGCAATAATCGCGCCTCGGCTAAACCTCACAGGCTACGATACTGCCACTGCGCAAAGCTGACGGTTGCCAGGCAACCGCGGGGATCCTATGGAAATCGTTATCGATCGTCTCATGGCATGTCGTTGCTATAACGCTTCATATTTGTCGTCTTCTTCTTCTTCTAGCTTGAGGTTTTGAAGAATTTCATGACAGACAAGGGCTCCGTTGGGAACAAAGGGCGTTGTGAGAAAACCGTTGCTTATTTTCAGCAGCAGAAATACAACCCTTTAAATACAAGATGACAGAACAATGACGAAGGGCATGCCGGGAGGAACTCATGCACTACAGAGGAAAGGGGGCGGGCACGTACAGTTCACATTCAAGCCACAAGTACTCTTCTTGGATGTTGCACAAACAAATCCTAACGTCTTGAAAGCATTGCAGCATGTTTGTGTCCCACTTCCCGTGGCTGCGGGACGACTGACACAAACGGACAAACACAATCTGTGGCGTTTAGCGTGACATAGTCTTGCAGGCATAGTGCTGTCTCACTGCAATATTATACCGCTGGAGGAAACAGTCCATCTGGCCATGAAACTCATTTGAACGTCTAGCTACAGCAACTAACAATATCATGATTTATTCAGGATGTGTGGAATCAGCACGTCCCGGAGACAGCTTCCGAAATCATGAGCATTCTCTGGTGGTAGGGGCGTTCAAGATGGCGCTCAGGTGGGAGGTAAAGTTTAGTGGTTGGGGAGTTTTTTTGAGTTTTTCATGACCTGAATGTTAATTTTTGCTTTTTTTGACTACAGAAAAATAAGGACTTAACACTAGTTGTTTAAACTTCAGTTATAATTGAAAGAAAAAAAACCTTTTTAGGTTTAAAAAGTCCGATATGAGTAACACTGGGAAAAGAAAAGAGAGTGCTGGGTCTTCGAAGGAGAACTCTAAGATACCTCAATCGTATATGTATAGCACTACAAAAAAATCGATGGCAACTAAAGGGAAAAGTGAAGCAGCTGCAGGGGCAGCAAGAGGGCGGAGGCGCCGCGCGCCCGGCCGACGTGTTGGACCGGTGCGCTTTACGTGCTGAAATAAACACGCGACAGCCCCGAAATGTTTCCAGAGTGCTGTGCACTGAAGACTTGCCTGGTGCTCCTCCGTGCAGATTGTTTGTCCTCCTCCAGTGCGGGATGAGCCAACACAAGGGAGCGCATTCGCCAACATCCAGGCACGCAATGCGATTTGGAAAGCAGCTCCTTTCCAAAGAGTTGCACACGAACGATCCTTCAGTCCCGCTCGGGGGGCACGGAACCCCCGCCACACACAGCTTCAAGTAGCGAGTCAGGCGCCGGGGCTTTCGCTTATGGCCACACCACCCTGAACATGCCCGATCTCGTCTGATCTTGGAAGCTAAGCAGCGTCGGGCCTGGTTAGTACTTGGATGGGAGACTGCCTGGGAATACCAGGTGCTGTAAGCTTTTGCTCTCCCGGCCAGCAGGGGTCGCCGTTGGTGCCGTAGGCTTTGGGAGGAAAACCTGCAGGATGGAAAGGTGATCTATAGCCTCATCTCTAGAGATGTTTTGTTGCTGTGGCATGTGTGTGACCCATATTCAAAAAAAAAAACCCGTCTGTAAAACGAATATCGAAGCTGCCTCTAAATCTGCAAATGAAGATGAGTCGATAAACCACTCGTTTTTCGTATAACTAGACATATATTCATTTGTTACCGATTTCATTCATTGAGCACGGATACAATAGAGGTACAGCCATTCACTGTTTGACATGTCTGCACTGGTACAGAACCGAGCAATCAGAAAACGGGTGAAACTGTCTTTAGACTCAGCATACAGTACCGAGGCCCCCCATGACCAAATAAAGGCTAACCTCGATAATCAGCCTAAAGAACGCAGACTACAGCAAAACGACTGACTTTGAAAAGGGAATGAACGTCCGGAAGGAGTAGTGGAACTAGCTTGAGATGCTTCTCCGGACCCCTAACTAAAAGCCAGCGAGAACCAGCAGCGGCGTCCACTCCTGTCAACCGGGATCCTTCCGCAGCCACGCAGCTCGTGGTGTCCTAACCCTCCCGTATCTGATTTTGGACCAAGCACATCAGGGGAGAGCGCGAACGCAGTCCCCCACTACCAGAAATTATGCAGTCGAGATTCCCACATTTGGGGAATTCGCAGGGGTCAGCACAGCCGGAGTGCAATGGCCGAGCCTCGCCCTGGGCGAACCTCCTTCTTGATCAAGGTATCTCCCCTGCCAGGTAAGTATGAGTTAAACAGGCCCCTGCAAGCGGCCCGCACCCACAGCACAAATCGCGCAGCCTAGGCCACCTCCTCGCCCCGCACGCCACCGCCTCCTGCTGGGCCCACTCTTTCACACACTCACACGCCACACTAACACTCAAAAGTGTGGGCAAAACGAGAAAACGAGCGCGCCGTTTCCTACACATCTGCAGTCGCCGTTGCGGATTCGCAGCATGTCCCGGGATGCAATTCGGCCTCATTTGCATAACTCCAGACCGGCAGATCGCCACGCAAGCTCGCGACGTGCGCCTGCCACACACCGAACAAACCTTTTCAGCAATTTCCAAAAAACGGGCCTGCTCGCCTGCCCACAAGGCTCCGTCTCTTACCTGCTCTCCAGAGCCTGCTGCCTTCTGTGCTTTTCTCTCGGCACCGCTGCAGTGCACACAACTCCTGCAGCGGGAGGGGGGGAGAAAGTTCCCGCGCTCCGCCGCAGGGAAGGCTCGCTCCGTGCGCACACGTCCTTTCGATGCCAGTCCAACAAGTGCTCCGCATTAGCTGCGTCGGGGCTCCGGCGTGTCGCACCTCACCTCACCTCGCACTGCCCCCTCCTTGAATGTCTGCCGCTGGGCATGCCCCGCTCTCCTCCGCCTTATCTTATCGCGTGTGAGCACCGACAATGGCCACAATGCCGGGGAATGGCACCTGTAAAGTGTTAATTGGGGCAAAGGAACAGCCCGTCTCGTCTCGGGGGGGCCGGCTTCAGAGACAATACAGCAAACACAGCGGGGCGGGGGAAGAAGACGACACCACACATGCGGGTACATTCAGCTCCGGCGGGAACAAGACATTTGTCGGTCTTTTCAAGTGCCGAGAGCCGAGCAATCCTTCACTTGTATCGTTTCTCCCCGGTGACTAGATCTGGCCCTGCGACTCTCGACTGGGCTCACCCCCGGGGCAGCCCAGCAGGTGTAAGCCTGGCCGGCACCCGGATGGGAGATTCCACCCCGGAAAAGCTCCGGTTGCTGCTGCTCCTGCAAGAGGTGTGACTGGGACCAGTAGGGAGCGCTCACCCTGCGGGCTGTGTGGCTCTCTTACGCCCCAGCCTCCTGATGGCGACACTCTGCTGCACAAACAGGTGCCGTCCTTCGCGGGAGGCGTCAAACCGAGGTCCCGACCCTCCTTGGCCATTAGGAAACCCCAGGGCGTCTCTCAAAAAGAGACGCCGGGGGTGTCCCTCTGGTGTTAGTGCTCCCCTTTACCCATCAGTCGGGGTCTCCTCCTAATCCCCGTCTCACCTGTAACAATCAATGACGAGGCCCCCCTGTCCGTGAGATTTAGTACTCGCGCAAGAGACCGGGGGCAGAGCGCGAACGCGGTCCCCCGCCCCCCACAAAGTGGGCGCTCCGGGTTCCCTCTCGGGGCCCTGCAACACAGCGGAAGGGCAGCGAGAAGGAGCCTCTTGCTCTGACGCCGCGCGCCCGGCCGACGTGTTGGACCGGTGCGCTTTACGTGCTGAAATAAACACGCGAAAGCCCCGAAATGTTTCCAGAGTGCTGTGCACTGGAGGTTTTTGTCTGGTGAAGACTTGCCTGGTGCTCCTCCGTGCAGATTGTTTGTCCTCCTCCAGTGCGGGACGAGCCAACACAAGGGAGCGCATTCGCCAACATCCAGGCACCTGACTCGCTACTTGAAGCTGTGTGTGGCGGGGGTTCCGTGCCCCCCGAGCGGGACTGAAGGATCGTTCGTGTGCAACTCTTTGGAAAGGAGCTGCTTTCCAAATCGCATTGCGTGCCTGGATGTTGGCGAATGCGCTCCCTTGTGTTGGCTCGTCCCGCACTGGAGGAGGACAAACAATCTGCACGGAGGAGCACCAGGCAAGTCTTCAGTGCACAGCACTCTGGAAACATTTCGGGGCTGTCGCGTGTTTATTTCAGCACGTAAAGCGCACCGGTCCAACACGTCGGCCGGGCGCGCGGCGCCTCCGCCCTCTTGCTGCCCCTGCAGCTGCTTCACTTTTCCCTTTAGTTGCCATCGATTTTTTTGTAGTGCTATACATATACGATTGAGGTATCTTAGAGTTCTCCTTCGAAGACCCAGCACTCTCTTTTCTTTTCCCAGTGTTACTCATATCGGACTTTTTAAACCTAAAAAAAAATCGTTTTTTTTTCTTTCAATTATAACTGAAGTTTAAACAACTAGTGTTAAGTCCTTATTTTTCTGTAGTCAAAAAAAGCAAAAATTAACATTCAGGTCATGAAAAACTCAAAAAAACTCCCCAACCACTAAACTTTACCTCCCACCTGAGCGCCATCTTGAACGCCCCTACCACCAGAGAATGCTCACGATTTCGGAAGCTGTCTCCGGGACGTGCTGATTCCACACATCCTGAATAAATCATGATATTGTTAGTTGCTGTAGCTAGACGTTCAAATGAGTTTCATGGCCAGATGGACTGTTTCCTCCAGCGGTATAATATTGCAGTGAGACAGCACTATGCCTGCAAGACTATGTCACGCTAAACGCCACAGATTGTGTTTGTCCGTTCGTGTCAGTCGTCCCGCAGCCACGGGAAGTGGGACACAAACATGCTGCAATGCTTTCAAGACGTTAGGATTTGTTTGTGCAACATCCAAGAAGAGTACTTGTGGCTTGAATGTGAACTGTACGTGCCCGCCCCCTTTCCTCTGTAGTGCATGAGTTCCTCCCGGCATGCCCTTCGTCATTGTTCTGTCATCTTGTATTTAAAGGGTTGTATTTCTGCTGCTGAAAATAAGCAACGGTTTTCTCACAACGCCCTTTGTTCCCGACGGAGCCCTTGTCTGTCATGAAATTCTTCAAAACCTCAAGCTAGAAGAAGAAGAAGAAGACGACAAATATGAAGCGTTTCCGCAACGACATGCCATGAGACAATCGATAACAATTTCCATAGGATCCCCGCGGTTGCCTGGCAACCGTCAGCTTTGCGCAGTGGCAGTATCGTAGTGTGAGCCTTTGTGAGCCTGTGAGGCTGGTATCGCTCTAGGTTGAGCCTAGGGGGTTAAGGCCAAGCAGCAGCTGAGCTGGGTGGGATCCGGCAGCAACGTTCTCTCTCTCTGCTCTCTCCTCTCCTCTCCCCTCTCCCTTTCTCTTGCTCTGCCTCCTTGGCCTCTTGGCTGGAAGTGGGTACACGTGGCCTGCCCGCGGTGCTTGCTTTCTTCCTCGAGACTCGGAAGCGCTATCCACTCCCTCTCTCTCTCGCTCTCTCTCTCTCCCTCTTTCTCCGCCTCCTTGGCCTCTTGGCTGGGAGTAGGTACACGTGGCCTGCCCGCGGTGCTTGCTTCCCACCTCGAGACTCAGAAGCACTATCCGCTCCCTCTCTCTCTCGCTCTCTCTGCCTCCTTGGCCTCTTGGCTGGGAGCAGGTACACGTGGCCTGCCCGCGGTGCTTGCTTTCTTCCTTGAGACCCGGAAGCACTTTCCGCTCTCCTCTCTCTCTCTCCTCCTGCGCCTCCACCTAGCTGGGCTTTGCCCACAAGGACAAAGGCCAGGGCTCCCTCGCTGCTCCTTTAGCTCTTTTTTGCTCTCTCTCTTTCCCTCCTTTTTTTTTCCCTCTTTCTCCCTCAGAGATGGCAGACAAGAGGACACTGATCCGGTTCCACTGGACAAAGAAGACAGAGCCGATGCCGACTGCAAAGGCCTTCTTTATGACCTTCCTGCGAGGGATCTTGCAGTTGGTGGCCGGAGATCTCTACTGCCTCCAGGACAACAACGCAGAGAGATACATGGAGGCCTACATGGCTACGGACGCATCGTACGAAAAGGCAACGAGACTGATCAGGGAGAAAGGTAAGCACCCTGGTTTCTCTGATTTCAGGCCGGAGCCTATGAGGAAGACGAATCAGAGGACCATTACGGTTTGCACATACAATCCCTACGTACCAGCGGAACGGGTAACAGCGTACCTAAGGAGGTATGTAACCGTGGTGGGAAAACCGACAGAGGTCAGGGACGAAGGCGTCTGGTACGGCAAACGCCAGTACCGAGTCCTCCTGAAAGAGGACCCAGAAGGCGTCGACGGCTTCCAGCACCCCCCGGCTCGCTTCAACATCGGAGCCGACAGGGGGTACCTCTACTACCCCAGGATGCCGGATTTTTGCAGCAAGTGCAGACAGTCCGGCCACAAGACAAACACATGCGACATCGTCAGATGTCACAACTGCAATGAGGACTGGCACCTGGCAAAAACCTGCCGGGCAGCCAAAAAGTGCGACGGATGCGGCGCCGAGGGACACCTCCTTCGCCAATGCAAGGTAAGCAAACCTTCGTTTGCGCAGGTGGTGGAAGCCGGCAGGCAGAAACCGGTCTCCAGACAAAGGGAGAGGGCTGAGAACAAAGAACCCGCACCTCCCCCGCTGAGAACCGAAACTGCCGAGGCCACACCCCCAGCCGCATCGGTGCCACAAGATGGCCGCCAGGAAGAGGGACAAGATGGCCGACCGGAGGAAGGGCCCTGCATAACTCCCAGCAAAAAGGGAAAGCGAAAGCGGGAGAAGAGACCCAGGGCGGATCCACCTTCGGAAGGACATAAAAAGAGAGTGGTAAGGGAAAACCGTTTCCTCGTCCTAGAGGAAACGGAACTTTCTTCCCTCGAGGCCCAGGAACAACCGGAGGAGGCGCTTCAGGAAATGGAAACCCTCCCCCCCGAGGCCCAGGAAACGGAACCCCCCTCCCCCGAGTCCCACGGACAAAAGGAGGAGGCAGCCCAGGAAGAGGTAACCCCCTCCCCCGAGGCCCAGGGACAACAGGAAGGGGCAGCACAGGAAGTCGGAACCCCCTCCCCCGAGGCCCAGGAACAACAGGTAGAGGCAGCCCAGGAATTGGAGCCCCCCTCCCCCGAGGCCCAGGAGAAATTGGAGGCCCCCGAAACTCCCGGAAAAAGGGAAGAAAGGAGCCTTCCCGAAGCGGTGGCGGAGAGTATCCTCGAGGACGACGAGGATTATTTCGAAGCCGCCCTGGAGCCCGGACTAATGGTAGGGCTGGACCTGTCCAGCATGTTTACTTTTCAGTCCCCAGCGAAACCTGGAGGGAGCCCAGCATATTCCCCCCAGGACCCGAATGAGAGGAGTTACATCTAGGCTAAACAGTGCCAAGATGTAGACTCCCAAGTTTCTACTGTAAGTACAGAGAGGAGGTTTAACTTTCACTAGTTTTAATCATGACTGTGAAACTAACCTTCCTAACAACCAACGTGAGAGGGCTGAGAGACCCGGTGAAAAGACGGGGAGTCTTTCATGATCTGGCCTCAAAGTCTTTCTCAGTTTGTTTCTTACAGGAGGTCCACCTGAAGGATGAAAGCGACAAGCTGACATTCACCAGGGAATGGACGAAGGGAGAATCATGCTGGAGCGTAGGAGGGGTCCACTCTTCCGGAGTGGGAATCCTCCTCCTCAAAAACTGGAGGCCGATCACGATGCTCTGCGTGGACGTAAAGATCCTGTCCAAGCTCCTGACCGGCAGACTGAGAACCGCCCTCCCCCACATCATCCACAGCGACCAGACGTGTGGGGTGGAGGGGCGATCCGTCAGCTGGAACTTCCAGCTGACCAGAGACGCCATCGCCTGGGCCGAGGACCGGAACGTGCCCATGATGGTGGTCAGCCTGGACCAGGAGAAAGCCTTCGACAGAGTGAACCACAGCTATCTGTTCAGGGTGCTGGAACGCTTCGGTTTCGGAGAGAGTTTCAGCCGCTGGATTCAGATTCTGTACTCTGACGTGGGCAGCAGAGTGAACGTGAACGGAAACCTGGGGGATTTCATTCCCCAGGAATCCGGAGTACGACAGGGCTGCCCCCTTTCACCCCTTCTCTATGTTCTCTTCACAGAGACCTAAGCAGAGGTGGTGAGACGGGACCCCGTCATCGACGGCCTGGAGATACCGGGAGGCGCGGGGGAAACCCTGAAGATCTCCCAGTACGCCGACGACACAACGCTGTTCCTGAGGTCGGACAGGGGGTTGAGGAGGGCCCTGCAGGTCATGGAGCAATACTCCAGAGCCTCGGGGTCGAAGCTCAACCACCGAAAGAGCAAACTGAAGTTCTTTGGGCCCTGGAAGCACAGGACGACGGCGCCGGAGGGTCTCGAGCTCTGCACGGAGCCCCTCAGAATACTTGGGGTTTCCTTCCAGAGCCGGGACAACGAGACCAACAACTGGACTGAGAGGATCGCCAAGATGAACACGAAGCTGGGTCTATGGAAAACGCGGTCGCTGTCCTACACGGGGAAAGTGATGGTGTTGAAAGCAGACGTCCTGCCGGCTTTGGTTTACCTGGAGGTGGTGTACCCGCTGCCGGCCAGACTCAGACGAGCGCTGCAAGGGATGATCTTCGGCTTCGTCTGGGGCGGCAGGTACGAGTGCATCACGAGGAACCGGATGTGTCAGCCGGTCGAGGAAGGGGGTCGAGATGTCCCACATTTCCCCCTGAAACTCGACTGCATCTTCTTCTGCAACCTCTGTCGGGCGCTGCGGGAGCCCATCGGCCACAAGTACCAGTACTTTGTCAGGCTGTGGCTCTCCATCCCGATGAGGCACTTGGTCCAGTGGTCAAACACTTGGCCCAAGGCAGAGAGGCGACCAGAGCTCTACACCCACGCTGTCAAGTGGAGCAGGAGGTACGAGGCCACGAGACAGCCAGAGCTCTGCACCAACCACAGAGCTCTGTACAAAGAGGTGAGGGGGCATCTGGTCGAAAGAACTGGACAACGAACTGAAGGACCTCAACTGGATGGCCGTACACAAGAGACTGGCTACCAGAGAGGTCCTCTACAGACACTCGATCTCCAGGAATCCGCATTGCCCCCGGGACACGTGTTTCGTCGAGGAGACTCAGGAGCACGTTTTCTGGAGCTGCCCCTTCTCCAAGGCGGTGTGGGGCAGAATGGACAACATAATGCAACTCCTGGAAACGAATGCGGTGCTCAGCTACCAGTACATTCTGCTGGGGCTGGCACCTACCGGACTGGACAGGGGGACGCAGTTCCTGATGTGGCTGCTGCTGTCCCTCACAAAGAAAGGCCTGTGGGACGCGAGGAACAATCTCATCCGGCACAACAACAAGTGGGGAGCGAGGGACCTGGAAGAGAGGATCCTGGCGGACCTCAGGAGGAGGATGAAGCACGACGTTGCTAAATGGGGTTTCTCCACGGCAAAGGAGCGCTGGAAAGGCCTATGGACCCTGTACAGGGATTAATGGTTTACAGCAAGCGGTAGGGTTTGGAGGGACTCTCATAATAGCGCAAATCCGCCCACCCTTGCAAGGATTGATAACGGACAATCACCGCCGTTCCGCCGATGTTTTAATTTTGTGGAGTGTTATCGTGTGAGATGTTTCCTTTTGAGATGTGTTTTTTTTCGGAATAAAGTATATTTTATAAGAAAAAAAAAAAGATTGTACCATAAAGATTTCCATGGAGAGGACTATGGTTTCCTGCAGGACTATGCCGGTAGGAGGACCAGGTTCCACAACTTCAAGGGGCTGTGTCGAGGTGATCCACAGTACTGTCAGGACCAGCCGTGGCAGTTTTAGGATTCCCATTCTGGAACATAGATGAGGCACATGGTACAGTTCCACTATAATTTTGAATATATTTTCCTAGCATACTAACCACCGTTCGGTTTGCCCTTTCTGCCTGGCCCGAGGATTGAGGGTGGTAGGAGATATGCAACTGGATCTTGACCCCAAGCATATTCCACAGGGTTGCCATTACTGTAGCTGTGAAATGGGTTCCCCGATCCGAGTCCACGGTCAGGGGGAATCCCCATCGACTGAACACATGGTTCACCAACAGCACTGCAGTTGTCTCTGCCGTGTCGTTGGGTGCTGGGAGGCACTCAATCCATTTTGTGAATGCACACGTAACAGTGAGGAAATATTTGTTCCCTCTGGATGACCTCACCAGTGGCCCCACCCAATCCATTTGAAGATTGGACCAGGTGAATGTCATGCCCTTTTTCTGGAGTGGTGCACGGTGCAAGGGCCGTGATGGTTGGAACTGGCTACACGTCAGACACCCCTTTACATACGCGGCGATGTCTTGGCCCATGTGAGGCCAGAATGCCACCTGCTGGATAGTGTCGTATGTAGCCTTGATTCCCCGGTGACCCCAACAGGGTTCGTCATGAGCGTGTTGGATCATGACCCCCCGATGACAGTGGGGAACTACCCACTTTGGGACACCTTGTGCAACTGGTACACAAACCAACAACCCCTTTATAATTTTTAGGTTGTCTTTCACCTCTGCCAGCTCCTTCAGCTCCAGAGACTGGCTCAGCACCTGCTCCGAAAGAGGTTGACGCACTGGGTCAGCGATATGCTGATACATTTGCCCAATTGCTGGGTCCTGTTTCTGCATTTCCGCAAGATCGGTGTTAAAACCCTGTGACCCAAGCACTACAGATTGAGGGTCAGCTCCGACATCCTGTCTAGCCCTGCTTCGGGTGACCGTCTTGACCTCAGCCACGAATTCTGGGGGTAGCCATTCCTGCTGGAACTGCCAGGGTTCACCCTCTAAGGCGCCAGATTTGGCCAACCGGTCGGCCTCATCATTCCCGTCTTTGTCGGGTCCCTTCACCTGGAAGTGTCCCTTCACCTTCCTCCAGTAAACCATCATTCCAGCCTCGGTCGTGAGCTTGTCACTGGCCAGGAACAACTCTTTGTTCTTTACTTCCTTGCCCCGGGCATTTTTCATGCCGTTACCCTTCCAATACGGAACGTGAGACACGAAGCTATGTCGGGCGTAGTTCGAGTCACTACAGATGACAAACTGTTTAAGGCCATGTGTCAGGGCCTGCTGGAGGGTGATCAGCACCCCAGCTACTTCCGCATACTGACTAGTCTTTGGTCCTAGCTTATAGCGGGTCGGCCCACAGGGAGTATTGTCTTGCCAGACTACTCCTACCCCTGCTAGCACCTGCTGTTCGTGGCGAAAAGAGCAACCGTCAACATAGGCCATGGGTAAGCCCTGGCCCACGTTTTCATCGTAGTACCAATGATTGTTCGGTAGCTCAGCAGCGGGAATTGTTTCTGGAGCTTCCATGTCAGTGTCACAGCCATGACACACTTGGCCCAAAGCCAGGCCCTGTCCCAGGTACATTTTCTTGCTCTGTGCATAACGTACCTCTATCTCATAGCCTTGTAGGGCCATCATTCATGCCACAATCCTGCTATTTGACACCCTGCCCGCTTTCAGTCTCTGGCTATACAGGAATGTCACAGGTTGGTGGCAAGTTTCGATGATGATCTTTTGTCCCCCAACATAACTACGGAAGTGTTCTACCGACCAGACCGTAGACAACAGGGCCTTCTCGCAGTCCAAGAACTTTTGCTCCACTGGGCTCAGGGCTCGACTGGCATATGCCACCACCCTTCGCTCTTGGTTATATTCCTGACTCAGAGCAGCCCCAAGGCAGTGCTCTGAGAACCCTGCTTCAAGGTAGAAGACCTTATTTTTGTCAGGGTAGGCCAAGCTCGGCGCACTACCGAGTCTGCGCTTCAGCTCCATCACAGCCTGTTCTGGGGAAGGCCCCCACTCAAAGGGCACGTCTTTCTGCAACAGCTTGTGGAGGGGCCTTGCTATTTCAGCGTAATCCTCAATGAACTGCTGGGAATAATTACATACTCCCAGAAAGCTGCGCAGTTCAGACAGGTTAGTGGGCGACTTCATATTCTGGATAGCTTGGACTCTGCTGGACTGTGGCTGTATGCCTTGGGCTCCAACCAACAGTCCCACGTACTCCACTTGGGTCCTACACCACTGTCCCTTAGCCAGGGACAGTTTGGCCCCTGCACAGGAGAGCTGGGTCAACACATGCCTGATCTCGGCCATGTGTTCTTCCCAGGTCTGACTCCGCATCAGAATATTGTCCACATAGACCAGGTTGCCCCTGGCGGCTGCATCACTCATGGCTTTGTGCAGAAATATGTTGAACTCCGATGGGGAGTTGGAATACCCAAAGGGGCATCGATTCCAGGTGAACTGCCTGTTTCCAAAGGAAAAGGCCAGTTTGTACTGGTCTGTTGGTTCTACCTTAAGGGTCCAGAACGCATTGGCCACATCCACTGTGGTGAAATATTTCGCTGTTGTCACCTTGGCTAACTCTTGATCTAGGTAGATCATTGGCCATCGTGACAAAGGAACCTGTTTATTCAGCTGCCGGTAGTCAATGGTCAGACGCCATTTACCACTGGGTGTCAGCACCGGCCACAGTGGGGAGTTATAAGTGGAGTTACACTCCCTTATGATCTGACGCTCTAGTAGAGCATCCAACGTCTGCTTTATGGACTCGTATGCCGTGAGGGGAATGCGATACTGCCTGACATAGGTTGGGCGGGCACCAGGGGCCGTGGGAATGCGCACTGTGTTCAAATCCGTCACCCCGCAGTCATAGGCGTCCCGTGCAAACACTTCCCGGAAATCCTGGAAATTCTGACGCAGCTGCTGACGCTGGCTTTCCATTTCCAGGGCATCTGCCTTACCAACCTGTTCCTGTACCTGCTCTAGGAACCCCGCTTTTGACGGCATGGCGGTATCCTGGGTCGCACTCTCGGCTGAGTGGTCCATCGGAACACCTGCGTGTACTGTGTACACAACCATCTCATCCTTATCGCTAAGGTCCACCCTGCACACCTCCTGGTTGCAGAATCCCTCTATTGGCATAATTGCAATCATCCGCCGAGGGTAGGTGTAGTACACCTGCTCGGTTCCCCCCTCCCTGGCCAAGGGACCAGGGAGCTGCCCCAGTACTGGGATGGCCAGTTCGAAATCATAGAAACCATTGTCAATTACCAGTCCCATGTCAGTGCGAGCAGGGATTTTGACATCTTGTTTTGCTATGTTCTGCACCAACAGGCAGGTGGCTCGGCCATTCCGTTCCAGTCTGGGGGGTACAACAGACTGCTAGGTTCAGTCTGATAAACTGAGCTGATGGTTGGAAGAAAACCATCTCAGCGTCCATTCTCTGTCCCTTCTTTAGGCGTACCGGAAACCCTGCTGTTGACGCAGGAACGATCAGGTCCGATTCGTTTACTACCTGGTAGGCCTGAGGAATCGTCTGACCTGACCGAATGTTCTCGGGGTCGCCGCTTAGAGAGTGGGCATCTGGGTCCACCCGTGTCCACAGCACACTGTTTACTGTGTCCAGCTGGGCGCCCAGTCGAACCAATAGGTCTGCACCAATACAGACCGAATGGGTCAGCTGAGGTGCTACCTGGAAGTAGTGAGCAAACTTCCTTTTTCCGATGGAGATGGAAGCTACACAGCTTCCTTTGCTCCAAATGGACCTATGAGGTGGGGGTGCCCACCACAGAACCTGTGACTGTGTCACCAGGGTCACCTGACAGCTTCGCGACAGGTCCTCGAACAGACCTTCACTGATTATGGACTTCTCAGAGCTGAGGCTAAGAATTACATCATCAACCTGCACTTCTGCCACCTGGACCCCCTCCCACCACCATGGGGTGGTAGTCCTGGTCCCCCTGAGGTACCAGGGTGCACAGAAAGGACTCCTATTCATTACCGGACAGGGAGATCCACTCTTCTTCAGGGATGAAAAGGGGGTGTGCTTTACCTGGCGGGTCAAGCAGCTGCTTGGAGCACTGCTCCTGTAGTTGGGAGACCGTGGGAGTGCTGGCCTGGGCAGGACTTCCCTGTAGTTTTGGAAAGCAAGAAGAGACATTTATTCTCGTCCAGAGGAACCAGGAGGAACCTCCAACTCAGCTATAGTGTTCAGTGGGCACTGTGTGATCACAGCATAACCACTGAATCCCCCTTTTTGCTGTGCAACAGGCTTAGGGTTTTTGACCTGAACCCACAATTTTCCACGCTGGCAGTCCACCAGAGGCTCCAGCCTGTCAAGCAGGTCTTGGCCAATGAGTAGTGGCTCTGTTTTAAACCTAGAGATGTAAACAGGATGCACCACATTCATTGGCCCGAACCTAAGTGCCACCCACACTCGGTGTGTGATCCTGGCATGATCCTGGGTATAGCTGGAAATATCTATCTTACACGGTTCTACCTTAAGTCTGATGCCTTTTCCTTTCGCTACTCGTTTGAGCTCGCTGAGTAGATCGGCTGACATCAAACTAATTTCAGCCCCAGTGTCAATCAGTGCTTCTCTATCTAAGACGTTTTCAAGAGAAACCTTGATATCAATACGCCTTGCTTTGCCTTTCTGGCTGAGATTCCCTAAGAATTGTTGGAAGCCTGCCTTTTCTTTGACTTCAGGGGCGGGGTCAGCGCCCAACTCAGAGTCACAGCCTTCTTCCAGGCAGGAACCCTCCCACCCAATCAGATAGACTGAGGGAGGGGCTTGGGACGGATCCCCGCCTCCTCCAGTGGTCCCCCTAAGCTCATTCACACTTCCGGCATTCGGTGCGGAAGGTTTACCCTGTCCTGATCTCTCAGGCAGGGCTTGTTCAAGCCTGGCCAGGCGGGCTGCAGTCGACTCCCTTCGTCCAGTCTTATGATAGGCTCTGCCTGAGCCCTTGCCTTCCCCGTAGCGCTCACGGCGGCTCTGACGCTTAGTGCGGTCCTGCCTGCCTATTTTGCGCCGGGCTTAGCGAGCTCAGGAACCTCAGCTGCCTCGAGCTGAGGCGAGTTGTCAACCCTGCTGGCTTTAGTGGCGAACACGGCCGTTTTAGCAGGTTTTCGCTCTGAGAAAGCAGAGACTTCAGCTCCCCAGGCTTTTTGAGCCAACCTTCTAATGTCAGCCATTTTCATCACTTTTGCATCAGTGTGCATCACAATCATTTTCCTGACTGAGGGATGCAGATTAGCAATGAATAAACCTTTGAAATTCACGTTCTCTTCGCAACCCTCTTCATTCCGCCCTGCAAAATAAGTGCGCCTAAGCCTCTGATAATAGTCACGAGGGGCTTCAGCTTTTTCGTGCTTAATATGGTGCACAGCGGCCACGGCAGCTATGGGATCGATAAAAGCCGAAAATTCTCCTATCATTGCCTGACACAGCTCCTCAAAGCTATTACAGACCTCCGGTCCTTGTCTAGACATCCACTCGTGGACCGCTCGGCTGGTAGTTTTCCTTACTTACATAGCCTTTTCCTGTTCGGACGCTTCGGGCATAAACTGCAAAGTATATCTCAGCTCATCGATGTAGGTCTCCACATTATTCCCTGACACTGACGGGTCAAACCTTTCTACATCTTTGGCTAACTGCCTCAGGGAGTGGAGGTTAATTTTTACGGTTTCTCCGCGGGCAGGGAGACGGCCGTGATCAGGAGCAGGGGGTCTATGCCTGAATTGACTCGCCCTTGCGTTTCGCGCAGGACTCGGCGATCTCCCCCATGCCGATCCGACCACAGACCCTGGCCGGGAGAAACCTCCTCCCGGCGCGCTGGGTGAGCACTCCGGGCTGCTAGGTGGGCTGGCATGCAAGTGGGATCTAGTCTATTTTGCTTCCAGTACGGCAGCATCTGACTCCTTTTGCCTTTCCTGGCTGAGCTCATTTAAACTCTCAATTTCTTTTTCTTTTTCTTTCAAGCTCACTTCCAGGTCTCTCCTAGCTACCTCAGCCGCAGTTTCTCTAGCAGACAAGTCATCTAATTTACCTAAAACTTCCCTGAGTCAGTCTTCACTTTCCTCATTTTTCACTCTCTTTTCTCTGATTATATCCAACAACTCAACTCGCTCCGCCTTATATCTTTCTAGCGTTCCCTGAAGCTTTTGAAACTTTGTCAGCTCGGACAAAGACAGTTCCAGCTGTTTAGCTAGATTTAAGGTGAAACTCGATAGGACCAGAACTGCGTTCACAGACCCTCCTATGTTAAGCTGGTTCGCTACCTTAGCTACTAAATCTACTTGCAGCTTCTCAATATCATCAAAGTTCAACTTTTCGATACCACTCCAGTAACCAGGATTGTCGTCGCTAGAAATAGTACTTATAAGCGACTCCACTTCAGACATTTTAGCAGCCATTGTCATTACGTCAGAGAAACTTTAAGAGTATTACTTTTTTTTTTCTTTTTCCAAAATACAGTATGGAATCTAGACACCCGAGCAGATGGATTTCCAATCAGCACACGTTACACTAAACGCTAGAAAACAGGGGGATTTCTTTACGCAGTTATCAGCACACCCGGTATTCGCGTATAGAAGCCGCGGTGCTGTGCTGAACTTGAACTCACAGCAACATCAGTTATTCTGTGCGACTGATTCTCATTTCATTCTAAACTCGCCCACCCAGGGACGCCATTAAATGTAATGGTTTGATGGGTTTACTGAGACAATTATTAATTGTAGCAGTAATCACGAGGTTGTTCGTTGGGGCTTTTAGAAAATCAATCGTCAGAACAACTAACAACGCACACACAGGGGTTCAATACACTAGATACATTTATTAATATAAATTGTGCACTAAACATATACTAGTCTGCCTGGATACGAGTGGCAGACCTTACTGTGAGGGTTATCAATATACAAGGTATATAATCCCAAAGAGATGAAAACACAAAGAGATACACAACAGAGAATATATGTCAATATATATCGTTCGGTTACCAAATCGCTAATCAGTGTTATTACCCACTGTACTCTAAACTCGGAAGTAAATACATTACTCATGAATTAAATTGATAATAACTTGTGTTGAGGTACAATTGAATTCTCGAGACGGAATGTAGAACATGGGGTATACTTATCCACTGTGTATGGATTTGGAATTTCCCGGCACGAACACCAAACCAGCTGACAGGCTCTGTTGCAGCCTCTGTTCCAGCGGTTGTCCAATGGGCGTTGTCCCGGCGTCCTCTGGCTACCGGCCAACCAGTCAAGGTGCAGCTCGAAGTAGGACGGGCGGAGGAATCTGACTGCGGCGCGCAGGGCAGTCGTTGCTCCGAGGGGATCTACCAGCAGTCCGGCTGGCTGGTAGAAAGTCTCTATGCACAGAGTGTGACCGCGAGTCCTCACAAGTCACTCTTGTGCCTGGGAAGAAGCTGGTTCGTTCCCGGTCCAGCACTGCTTCTGAATAAGCTATTCAGGTTGTCGACGAGGGTCCAACTGTAGGGTCCAACTGTCCAACACAAACACAATCTGTGGCGTTTAGCGTGACATAGTCTTGCAGGCATCGTGCTGTCTCACTGCAATACTATACCGCTGGAGGAAACAGTCCATCTGGCCATGAAACTCATTTGAACGTCTAGCTACAGCAACTAACAATATCATGATTTATTCAGGATGTGTGGAATCAGCACGTCCCGGAGACAGCTTCCGAAATCGTGAGCATTCTCTGGTGGTGTCCTGCAGGGCGCCTGTGGGCGTGTGTTGGTGGTATAGTGGTGAGCATAGCTGTCTTCCAAGCAGTTGACCCGGGTTCGATTCCCGGCCATTGGTTTCAAATGCTGTCATGAGCCTTGGATTGTGACTAGCAAAGCGAAGCCTTTTGAAAGAGCTAAAGCACTGCAAAACGGAATTGAAGGAGAATCTTACAGGGGATTCTGAGCGGTGTCTGCATACACGCAGTC
>NW_027168183.1:0-56089 GCF_040954835.1 Lepisosteus oculatus
GAAAAAAACGCGTTTATTTCGGGCTGAAAAACACGTTTTGAAAAGTGAGCTGTTACTGACCCATAACTTACATGGGGTTGACCAAACTTGCAGAAACATGTTTATTTCTGCTGAAAAACATGTTTTGACACTTTCAGCACACTGGGGTTAAGACCTGAGTGTGTGGGCTCTACTGAGCCTTGCAGTTACATAGGGATACAGCTGTCTGAAAAAACGTGTTTATTTCGGGCTGAAAAACACGTTTTGAAAAGTGTGCTGTTACTGCCCCATAACTTACATGGGGGTTGACCAAACTTGCAGAAACATGTTTATTTCTGCTGAAAAACATGTTTTGACACTGTCAGCACACTGGGGTTAAGACCTGAGTGTGTGGGCTATTCTGAGCCTTGCAGTTACATAGGGATACAGCTGTCAGAAAAAACGCGTTTATTTCGGGCTGAAAAACACGTTTTGAAAAGTGAGCTGTTAGTGCCCCATAAGTTACATGGGGTTGACCAAACTTGCAGAAACATGTTTATTTCTGCTGAAAAACATGTTTTGACACTGTCAGCACACTGGGGTTAAGACCTGAGTGTGTGGGCTCTTCTGAGCCTTGCAGTTACATAGGGATACAGCTGTCTGAAAAAACGCGTTTATTTCGGGCTGAAAAAACACGTTTTGAAAAGTGTGCTGTTACTACCCCATAACTTACATGGGGTTGACCAAACTTGCAGAAACATGTTTATTTCTGCTGAAAAACATGTTTTGACACTTTCAGCACACTGGGGTTAAGACCTGAGTGTGTGGGCTCTTCTGAACCTTGCAGTTACATAGGGATACAGCTGTCTGAAAAAACGCGTTTATTTCGGGCTGAAACACACGTTTTGAAAAGTGAGCTGTTACTGACCCATAACTTACATGGGGTTGACCAAACTTACAGAAACATGTTTATTTCAGCTGAAAAACACATTTTGGACACTTTCAGCACACTGGGGTTAAGACCTGAGTTTGTGGGCTCTTCTGAGCCTTGCAGTTACATAGGGATACAGCTGTCTGAAAAAACGCGTTTATTTCGGGCTGAAAAACATGTTTTGAAAAGTGAGCTGTTACTGACCCATAACTTACATGGGGTTGACCAAACTTGCAGAAACATGTTTATTTCTGCTGAAAAACATGTTTTGACACTTTCAGCACACTGGGGTTAAGACCTGAGTGTGTGGGCTCTTCTGAACCTTGCAGTTACATAGGGATACAGCTGTCTGAAAAAACGCGTTTATTTCGGGCTGAAAAACATGTTTTGAAAAGTGAGCTGTTACTGACCCATAACTTACATGGGGTTGACCAAACTTGCAGAAACATGTTTATTTCTGCTGAAAAACATGTTTTGACACTTTCAGCACACTGGGGTTAAGACCTGAGTGTGTGGGCTCTTCTGAGCCTTGCAGTTACATAGGGATACATCTGTCTGAAAAAACGCGTTTATTTCGGGCTGAAAAACACGTTTTGAAAAGTGAGCTGTTAATGCCCCATAAGTTACATGGGGTTGACCAAACTTGCAGAAACATGTTTATTTCTGCTGAAAAACATGTTTTGACACTTTCAGCACACTGGGGTTAAGACCTGAGTGTGTGGGCTCTTCTGAGCCTTGCAGTTACATAGGGATACAGCTGTCTGAAAAAACGTGTTTATTTCGGGCTGAAAAACACGTTTTGAAAAGTGACCTGTTACTGCCCCATAAGTTACATGGGGTTGACCAAACTTGCAGAAACATGTTTATTTCTGCTGAAAAACATGTTTTGACACTTTCTGCACAGTGGGGTTAAGACCTGAGTGTGTGGGCTCTTCTGAGCCTTGCAGTTACAGAGGGATACAGCTGTCTGAAAAAACGCGTTTATTTCGGGCTGAAAAACACGTTTTGAAAAGTGTGCTGTTACTACCCCATAACTTACATGGGGTTGACCAAACTTGCAGAAACATGTTTATTTCTGCTGAAAAACATGTTTTGACTCTTTCAGCACACTGGGGTTAAGACCTGAGTGTGTGGGCTCTTTGAGCCTTGCAGTTACATAGGGATACAGCTGTCTGAAAAAACGCGTTTATTTCGGGCTGAAAAACACGTTTTGAAAAGTGAGCTGTTACTGCCCCATAAGTTACATGGGGTTGACCAAACTTGCAGAAACATGTTTATTTCAGCTGAAAAACATGTTTTGACACTTTCAGCACACTGGGGTTAAGACCTGAGTTTGTGGGCTCTTCTGAGCCTTGCAGTTACATAGGGATACAGCTGTCTGAAAAAACGTGTTTATCTCGGGCTGAAAAACACGTTTTGAAAAGTGTGCTGTTACTGCCCCATAACTTACATGGGGTTGACCAAACTTGCAGAAACATGTTTATTTCTTCTGAAAAACATGTTTTGACACTGTCAGCACACTGGGGTTAAGACCTGAGTGTGTGGGCTCTTCTGAGCCTTGCAGTTACATAGGGATACAGCTGTCAGAAAAAACGCGTTTATTTCGGGCTGAAAAACACGTTTTTGAAAAGTGAGCTGTTACTGACCCATAACTTACATGGGGTTGACCAAACTTGCAGAAACATGTTTATTTCTGCTGAAAAACATGTTTTGACACTTTCAGCACACTGGGGTTAAGACCTGAGTGTGTGGGCTCTTCTGAGCCTTGCAGTTACATAGGGATACAGCTGTCAGAAAAAACGCGTTTACTTCGGGCTGAAAAACACGTTTTGAAAAGTGAGCTGTTTGTGCCCCATAAGTTACATGGGGTTGACCAAACGTGCAGAAACATGTTTATTTCTGCTGAAAAACATGTTTTGACACTGTCAGCACACTGGGGTTAAGACCTGAGTGTGTGGGCTCTTCTGAGCCTTGCAGTTACATAGGGATACAGCTGTCTGAAAAAACGCGTTTATTTCGGGCTGAAAAACACGTTTTGAAAAGTGTGCTGTTACTACCCCATAACTTACATGGGGTTGACCAAACTTGCAGAAACATGTTTATTTCTGCTGAAAAACATGTTTTGACACTTTCAGCACACTGGGGTTAAGACCTGAGTGTGTGGGCTCTTCTGAGCCTTGCAGTTACATAGGGATACAGCTGTATGAAAAAACGCGTTTATTTCGGGCTGAAAAACACGTTTTGAAAAGTGAGCTGTTACTGACCCATAACTTACATGGGGTTGACCAAACTTGCAGAAACATGTTTATTTCTGCTGAAAAACATGTTTTGACACTTTCAGCACACTGGGGTTAAGACCTGAGTGTGTGGGCTCTTCTGAGCCTTGCAGTTACATAGGGATACAGCTGTCTGAAAAAACGCGTTTATCTCGGGCTGAAAAACACGTTTTGAAAAGTGTGCTGTTACTGCCCCATAACTTACATGGGGTTGACCAAACTTGCAGAAACATGTTTATTTCTGCTGAAAAACATGTTTTGACACTGTCAGCACACTGGGGTTAAGACCTGAGTGTGTGGGCTCTTCTGAGCCTTGCAGTTACATAGGGATACAGCTGTCAGAAAAAACGCGTTTATTTCGGGCTGAAAAACACGTTTTGAAAAGTGAGCTGTTAGTGCCCCATAAGTTACATGGGGTTGACCAAACTTGCAGAAACATGTTTATTTCTGCTGAAAAACATGTTTTGACACTGTCAGCACACTGGGGTTAAGACCTGAGTGTGTGGGCTCTTCTGAGCCTTGCAGTTACATAGGGATACAGCTGTCTGAAAAAACGCGTTTATTTCGGGCTGAAAAACACGTTTTGAAAAGTGTGCTGTTACTACCCCATAACTTACATGGGGTTGACCAAACTTGCAGAAACATGTTTATTTCTGCTGAAAAACATGTTTTGACACTTTCAGCACACTGGGGTTAAGACCTGAGTGTGTGGGCTCTTCTGAACCTTGCAGTTACATAGGGATACAGCTGTCTGAAAAAACGCGTTTATTTCGGGCTGAAAAACACGTTTTGAAAAGTGAGCTGTTACTGACCCATAACTTACATGGGGTTGACCAAACTTACAGAAACATGTTTATTTCAGCTGAAAAACACATTTTGACACTTTCAGCACACTGGGGTTAAGACCTGAGTTTGTGGGCTCTTCTGAGCCTTGCAGTTACATAGGGATACAGCTGTCTGAAAAAACGCGTTTATTTCGGGCTGAAAAACATGTTTTGAAAAGTGAGCTGTTACTGACCCATAACTTACATGGGGTTGACCAAACTTGCAGAAACATGTTTATTTCAGCTGAAAAACATGTTTTGACACTTTCAGCACACTGGGGTTAAGACCTGAGTTTGTGGGCTCTTCTGAGCCTTGCAGTTACATAGGGATACAGCTGTCTGAAAAAACGCGTTTATTTCGGGCTGAAAAACACGTTTTGAAAAGTGAGCTGTTAGTGCCCCATAAGTTACATGGGGTTGACCAAACGTGCAGAAACATGTTTATTTCTGCTGAAAAACATGTTTTGACACTGTCAGCACACTGGGGTTAAGACCTGAGTGTGTGGGCTCTTCTGAGCCTTGCAGTTACATAGGGATACAGCTGTCTGAAAAAACGCGTTTATCTCGGGCTGAAAAACACGTTTTGAAAAGTGAGCTGTTAATGCCCCATAAGTAACATGGGGTTGACCAAACTTGCAGAAACATGTTTATTTCTGCTGAAAAACATGTTTTGACACTTTCAGCACACTGGGGTTAAGACCTGAGTGTGTGGGCTCTTCTGAGCCTTGCAGTTACATAGGGATACAGCTGTCTGAAAAAACGTGTTTATTTCGGGCTGAAAAACACGTTTTGAAAAGTGACCTGTTACTGCCCCATAAGTTACATGGGGTTGACCAAACTTGCAGAAACATGTTTATTTCTGCTGAAAAACATGTTTTGACACTTTCAGCACACTGGGGTTAAGACCTGAGTGTGTGGGCTCTTCTGAGCCTTGCAGTTACATAGGGATACAGCTGTCTGAAAAAACGTGTTTATTTCGGGCTGAAAAACACGTTTTGAAAAGTGACCTGTTACTGCCCCATAAGTTACATGGGGTTGACCAAACTTGCAGAAACATGTTTATTTCTGCTGAAAAACATGTTTTGACACTTTCTGCACAGTGGGGTTAAGACCTGAGTGTGTGGGCTCTTCTGAGCCTTGCAGTTACAGAGGGATACAGCTGTCTGAAAAAACGCGTTTATTTCGGGCTGAAAAACACGTTTTGAAAAGTGTGCTGTTACTACCCCATAACTTACATGGGGTTGACCAAACTTGCAGAAACATGTTTATTTCTGCTGAAAAACATGTTTTGACACTTTCAGTACACTGGGGTTAAGACCTGAGTGTGTGGGCTCTTCTGAGCCTTGCAGTTACATAGGGATACAGCTGTCTGAAAAAACGCGTTTATTTCGGGCTGAAAAACACGTTTTGAAAAGTGAGCTGTTACTGACCCATAACTTACATGGGGTTGACCAAACTTGCAGAAACATGTTTATTTCTGCTGAAAAACATGTTTTGACACTTTCAGCACACTGGGGTTAAGACCTGAGTGTGTGGGCTCTTCTGAGCCTTGCAGTTACATAGGGATACAGCTGTCTGAAAAAACGCGTTTATTTCGGGCTGAAAAACACGTTTTGAAAAGTGAGCTGTTAATGCCCCATAAGTTACATGGGGTTGACCAAACTTGCAGAAACATGTTTATTTCTGCTGAAAAACATGTTTTGACACTTTCAGCACACTGGGGTTAAGACCTGAGTGTGTGGGCTCTTCTGAGCCTTGCAGTTACATAGGGATACAGCTGTCTGAAAAAACGTGTTTATTTCGGGCTGAAAAACACGTTTTGAAAAGTGACCTGTTACTGCCCCATAAGTTACATGGGGTTGACCAAACTTGCAGAAACATGTTTATTTCTGCTGAAAAACATGTTTTGACACTTTCTGCACAGTGGGGTTAAGACCTGAGTGTGTGGGCTCTTCTGAGCCTTGCAGTTACAGAGGGATACAGCTGTCTGAAAAAACGCGTTTATTTCGGGCTGAAAAACACGTTTTGAAAAGTGTGCTGTTACTACCCCATAACTTACATGGGGTTGACCAAACTTGCAGAAACATGTTTATTTCTGCTGAAAAACATGTTTTGACACTTTCAGCACACTGGGGTTAAGACCTGAGTGTGTGGGCTCTTCTGAGCCTTGCAGTTACATAGGGATACAGCTGTCTGAAAAAACGCGTTTATTTCGGGCTGAAAAACACGTTTTGAAAAGTGAGCTGTTACTGACCCATAACTTACATGGGGTTGACCAAACTTGCAGAAACATGTTTATTTCTGCTGAAAAACATGTTTTGACACTTTCAGCACACTGGGGTTAAGACCTGAGTGTGTGGGCTCTTCTGAGCCTTGCAGTTACATAGGGATACAGCTGTCTGAAAAAACGCGTTTATTTCGGGCTGAAAAACACGTTTTGAAAAGTGAGCTGTTAATGCCCCATAAGTTACATGGGGTTGACCAAACTTGCAGAAACATGTTTATTTCTGCTGAAAAACATGTTTTGACACTTTCAGCACACTGGGGTTAAGACCTGAGTGTGTGGGCTCTTCTGAGCCTTGCAGTTACATAGGGATACAGCTGTCTGAAAAAACGTGTTTATTTCGGGCTGAAAAACACGTTTTGAAAAGTGACCTGTTACTGCCCCATAAGTTACATGGGGTTGACCAAACTTGCAGAAACATGTTTATTTCTGCTGAAAAACATGTTTTGACACTTTCTGCACAGTGGGGTTAAGACCTGAGTGTGTGGGCTCTTCTGAGCCTTGCAGTTACAGAGGGATACAGCTGTCTGAAAAAACGCGTTTATTTCGGGCTGAAAAACACGTTTTGAAAAGTGTGCTGTTACTACCCCATAACTTACATGGGGTTGACCAAACTTGCAGAAACATGTTTATTTCTGCTGAAAAACATGTTTTGACACTTTCAGCACACTGGGGTTAAGACCTGAGTGTGTGGGCTCTTTGAGCCTTGCAGTTACATAGGGATACAGCTGTCTGAAAAAACGCGTTTATTTCGGGCTGAAAAACACGTTTTGAAAAGTGAGCTGTTACTGCCCCATAAGTTACATGGGGTTGACCAAACTTGCAGAAACATGTTTATTTCAGCTGAAAAACATGTTTTGACACTTTCAGCACACTGGGGTTAAGACCTGAGTTTGTGGGCTCTTCTGAGCCTTGCAGTTACATAGGGATACAGCTGTCTGAAAAAACGTGTTTATCTCGGGCTGAAAAACACGTTTTGAAAAGTGTGCTGTTACTGCCCCATAACTTACATGGGGTTGACCAAACTTGCAGAAACATGTTTATTTCTTCTGAAAAACATGTTTTGACACTGTCAGCACACTGGGGTTAAGACCTGAGTGTGTGGGCTCTTCTGAGCCTTGCAGTTACATAGGGATACAGCTGTCAGAAAAAACGCGTTTATTTCGGGCTGAAAAACACGTTTTGAAAAGTGAGCTGTTAGTGCCCCATAAGTTACATGGGGTTGACCAAACGTGCAGAAACATGTTTATTTCTGCTGAAAAACATGTTTTGACACTGTCAGCACACTGGGGTTAAGACCTGAGTGTGTGGGCTCTTCTGAGCCTTGCAGTTACATAGGGATACAGCTGTCTGAAAAAACGCGTTTATTTCGGGCTGAAAAACACGTTTTGAAAAGTGTGCTGTTACTACCCCATAACTTACATGGGGTTGACCAAACTTGCAGAAACATGTTTATTTCTGCTGAAAAACATGTTTTGACACTTTCAGCACACTGGGGTTAAGACCTGAGTGTGTGGGCTCTTCTGAGCCTTGCAGTTACATAGGGATACAGCTGTCTGAAAAAACGCGTTTATTTCGGGCTGAAAAACACGTTTTGAAAAGTGTGCTGTTACTGACCCATAACTTACATGGGGTTGACCAAACTTGCAGAAACATGTTTATTTCTGCTGAAAAACATGTTTTGACACTTTCAGCACACTGGGGTTAAGACCTGAGTGTGTGGGCTCTTCTGAGCCTTGCAGTTACATAGGGATACAGCTGTCTGAAAAAACGCGTTTATTTCGGGCTGAAAAACACGTTTTGAAAAGTGAGCTGTTACTGACCCATAACTTACATGGGGTTGACCAAACTTGCAGAAACATGTTTATTTCTGCTGAAAAACATGTTTTGACACTTTCAGCAAACTGGGGTTAAGACCTGAGTTTGTGGGCTCTTCTGAGCCTTGCAGTTACATAGGGATACAGCTGTCTGAAAAAACGCGTTTATTTCGGGCTGAAAAACACGTTTTGAAAAGTGAGCTGTTACTGACCCATAACTTACATGGGGTTGACCAAACTTGCAGAAACATGTTTATTTCTGCTGAAAAACATGTTTTGACACTTTCAGCACACTGGGGTTAAGACCTGAGTGTGTGGGCTCTACTGAGCCTTGCAGTTACATAGGGATACAGCTGTCTGAAAAAACGTGTTTATTTCGGGCTGAAAAACACGTTTTGAAAAGTGTGCTGTTACTGCCCCATAACTTACATGGGGTTGACCAAACTTGCAGAAACATGTTTATTTCTGCTGAAAAACATGTTTTGACACTGTCAGCACACTGTTGTTAAGACCTGAGTGTGTGGGCTCTTCTGAGCCTTGCAGTTACATAGGGATACAGCTGTCAGAAAAAACGCGTTTATTTCGGGCTGAAAAACACGTTTTGAAAAGTGAGCTGTTAGTGCCCCATAAGTTACATGGGGTTGACCAAACTTGCAGAAACATGTTTATTTCTGCTGAAAAACATGTTTTGACACTGTCAGCACACTGGGGTTAAGACCTGAGTGTGTGGGCTCTTCTGAGCCTTGCAGTTACATAGGGATACAGCTGTCTGAAAAAACGCGTTTATTTCGGGCTGAAAAACACGTTTTGAAAAGTGTGCTGTTACTACCCCATAACTTACATGGGGTTGACCAAACTTGCAGAAACATGTTTATTTCTGCTGAAAAACATGTTTTGACACTTTCAGCACACTGGGGTTAAGACCTGAGTGTGTGGGCTCTTCTGAACCTTGCAGTTACATAGGGATACAGCTGTCTGAAAAAACGCGTTTATTTCGGGCTGAAACACACGTTTTGAAAAGTGAGCTGTTACTGACCCATAACTTACATGGGGTTGACCAAACTTACAGAAACATGTTTATTTCAGCTGAAAAACACATTTTGACACTTTCAGCACACTGGGGTTAAGACCTGAGTTTGTGGGCTCTTCTGAGCCTTGCAGTTACATAGGGATACAGCTGTCTGAAAAAACGCGTTTATTTCGGGCTGAAAAACATGTTTTGAAAAGTGAGCTGTTACTGACCCATAACTTACATGGGGTTGACCAAACTTGCAGAAACATGTTTATTTCTGCTGAAAAACATGTTTTGACACTTTCAGCACACTGGGGTTAAGACCTGAGTGTGTGGGCTCTTCTGAGCCTTGCAGTTACATAGGGATACATCTGTCTGAAAAAACGCGTTTATTTCGGGCTGAAAAACACGTTTTGAAAAGTGAGCTGTTAATGCCCCATAAGTTACATGGGGTTGACCAAACTTGCAGAAACATGTTTATTTCTGCTGAAAAACATGTTTTGACACTTTCAGCACACTGGGGTTAAGACCTGAGTGTGTGGGCTCTTCTGAGCCTTGCAGTTACATAGGGATACAGCTGTCTGAAAAAACGTGTTTATTTCGGGCTGAAAAACACGTTTTGAAAAGTGACCTGTTACTGCCCCATAAGTTACATGGGGTTGACCAAACTTGCAGAAACATGTTTATTTCTGCTGAAAAACATGTTTTGACACTTTCTGCACAGTGGGGTTAAGACCTGAGTGTGTGGGCTCTTCTGAGCCTTGCAGTTACAGAGGGATACAGCTGTCTGAAAAAACGCGTTTATTTCGGTCTGAAAAACACGTTTTGAAAAGTGTGCTGTTACTACCCCATAACTTACATGGGGTTGACCAAACTTGCAGAAACATGTTTATTTCTGCTGAAAAACATGTTTTGACACTTTCAGCACACTGGGGTTAAGACCTGAGTGTGTGGGCTCTTTGAGCCTTGCAGTTACATAGGGATACAGCTGTCTGAAAAAACGCGTTTATTTCGGGCTGAAAAACACGTTTTGAAAAGTGAGCTGTTACTGCCCCATAAGTTACATGGGGTTGACCAAACTTGCAGAAACATGTTTATTTCAGCTGAAAAACATGTTTTGACACTTTCAGCACACTGGGGTTAAGACCTGAGTTTGTGGGCTCTTCTGAGCCTTGCAGTTACATAGGGATACAGCTGTCTGAAAAAACGTGTTTATCTCGGGCTGAAAAACACGTTTTGAAAAGTGTGCTGTTACTGCCCCATAACTTACATGGGGTTGACCAAACTTGCAGAAACATGTTTATTTCTTCTGAAAAACATGTTTTGACACTGTCAGCACACTGGGGTTAAGACCTGAGTGTGTGGGCTCTTCTGAGCCTTGCAGTTACATAGGGATACAGCTGTCAGAAAAAACGCGTTTATTTCGGGCTGAAAAACACGTTTTGAAAAGTGAGCTGTTACTGACCCATAACTTACATGGGGTTGACCAAACTTGCAGAAACATGTTTATTTCTGCTGAAAAACATGTTTTGACACTTTCAGCACACTGGGGTTAAGACCTGAGTGTGTGGGCTCTTCTGAGCCTTGCAGTTACATAGGGATACAGCTGTCTGAAAAAACGCGTTTATCTCGGGCTGAAAAACACGTTTTGAAAAGTGTGCTGTTACTGCCCCATAACTTACATGGGGTTGACCAAACTTGCAGAAACATGTTTATTTCTGCTGAAAAACATGTTTTGACACTGTCAGCACACTGGGGTTAAGACCTGAGTGTGTGGGCTCTTCTGAGCCTTGCAGTTACATAGGGATACAGCTGTCAGAAAAAACGCGTTTATTTCGGGCTGAAAAACACGTTTTGAAAAGTGAGCTGTTAGTGCCCCATAAGTTACATGGGGTTGACCAAACTTGCAGAAACATGTTTATTTCTGCTGAAAAACATGTTTTGACACTGTCAGCACACTGGAGTTAAGACCTGAGTGTGTGGGCTCTTCTGAGCCTTGCAGTTACATAGGGATACAGCTGTCTGAAAAAACGCGTTTATTTCGGGCTGAAAAACACGTTTTGAAAAGTGTGCTGTTACTACCCCATAACTTACATGGGGTTGACCAAACTTGCAGAAACATGTTTATTTCTGCTGAAAAACATGTTTTGACACTTTCAGCACACTGGGGTTAAGACCTGAGTGTGTGGGCTCTTCTGAGCCTTGCAGTTACATAGGGATACAGCTGTCTGAAAAAACGCGTTTATTTCGGGCTGAAAAACACGTTTTGAAAAGTGAGCTGTTAATGCCCCATAAGTTACATGGGGTTGACCAAACTTGCAGAAACATGTTTATTTCTGCTGAAAAACATGTTTTGACACTTTCAGCACACTGGGGTTAAGACCTGAGTGTGTGGGCTCTTCTGAGCCTTGCAGTTACATAGGGATACAGCTGTCTGAAAAAACGTGTTTATTTCGGGCTGAAAAACACGTTTTGAAAAGTGACCTGTTACTGCCCCATAAGTTACATGGGGTTGACCAAACTTGCAGAAACATGTTTATTTCTGCTGAAAAACATGTTTTGACACTTTCTGCACAGTGGGGTTAAGACCTGAGTGTGTGGGCTCTTCTGAGCCTTGCAGTTACAGAGGGATACAGCTTTCTGAAAAAACGCGTTTATTTCGGGCTGAAAAACACGTTTTGAAAAGTGTGCTGTTACTACCCCATAACTTACATGGGGTTGACCAAACTTGCAGAAACATGTTTATTTCAGCTGAAAAACATGTTTTGACACTTTCAGCACACTGGGGTTAAGACCTGAGTTTGTGGGCTCTTCTGAGCCTTGCAGTTACATAGGGATACAGCTGTCTGAAAAAACGTGTTTATCTCGGGCTGAAAAACACGTTTTGAAAAGTGTGCTGTTACTGCCCCTTAACTTACATGGGGTTGACCAAACTTGCAGAAACATGTTTATTTCTTCTGAAAAACATGTTTTGACACTGTCAGCACACTGGGGTTAAGACCTGAGTGTGTGGGCTCTTCTGAGCCTTGCAGTTACATAGGGATACAGCTGTCAGAAAAAACGCGTTTATTTCGGGCTGAAAAACACGTTTTGAAAAGTGAGCTGTTTGTGCCCCATAAGTTACATGGGGTTGACCAAACGTGCAGAAACATGTTTATTTCTGCTGAAAAACATGTTTTGACACTGTCAGCACACTGGGGTTAAGACCTGAGTGTGTGGGCTCTTCTGAGCCTTGCAGTTACATAGGGATACAGCTGTCTGAAAAAACGCGTTTATTTCGGGCTGAAAAACACGTTTTGAAAAGTGTGCTGTTACTACCCCATAACTTACATGGGGTTGACCAAACTTGCAGAAACATGTTTATTTCTGCTGAAAAACATGTTTTGACACTTTCAGCACACTGGGGTTAAGACCTGAGTGTGTGGGCTCTTCTGAGCCTTGCAGTTACATAGGGATACAGCTGTCTGAAAAAACGCGTTTATTTCGGGCTGAAAAACACGTTTTGAAAAGTGTGCTGTTACTGCCCCATAACTTACATGGGGTTGACCAAACTTGCAGAAACATGTTTATTTCTTCTGAAAAACATGTTTTGACACTTTCAGCACACTGGGGTTAAGACCTGAGTGTGTGGGCTCTTCTGAGCCTTGCAGTTACATAGGGATACAGCTGTCTGAAAAAACGCGTTTATCTCGGGCTGAAAAACACGTTTTGAAAAGTGTGCTGTTACTGCCCCATAACTTACATGGGGTTGACCAAACTTGCAGAAACATGTTTATTTCTGCTGAAAAACATGTTTTGACACTGTCAGCACACTGGGGTTAAGACCTGAGTGTGTGGGCTCTTCTGAGCCTTGCAGTTACATAGGGATACAGCTGTCAGAAAAAACGCGTTTATTTCGGGCTGAAAAACACGTTTTGAAAAGTGAGCTGTTAGTGCCCCATAAGTTACATGGGGTTGACCAAACTTGCAGAAACATGTTTATTTCTGCTGAAAAACATGTTTTGACACTGTCAGCACACTGGGGTTAAGACCTGAGTGTGTGGGCTCTTCTGAGCCTTGCAGTTACATAGGGATACAGCTGTCTGAAAAAACGCGTTTATTTCGGGCTGAAAAACACGTTTTGAAAAGTGAGCTGTTACTGACCCATAACTTACATGGGGTTGACCAAACTTACAGAAACATGTTTATTTCAGCTGAAAAACACATTTTGACACTTTCAGCACACTGGGGTTAAGACCTGAGTTTGTGGGCTCTTCTGAGCCTTGCAGTTACATAGGGATACAGCTGTCTGAAAAAACGCGTTTATTTCGGGCTGAAAAACATGTTTTGAAAAGTGAGCTGTTACTGACCCGTAACTTACATGGGGTTGACCAAACTTGCAGAAACATGTTTATTTCTGCTGAAAAACATGTTTTGACACTTTCAGCACACTGGGGTTAAGACCTGAGTGTGTGGGCTCTTCTGAGCCTTGCAGTTACATAGGGATACAGCTGTCTGAAAAAACGCGTTTATTTCGGGCTGAAAAACACGTTTTGAAAAGTGAGCTGTTAATGCCCCATAAGTTACATGGGGTTGACCAAACTTGCAGAAACATGTTTATTTCTGCTGAAAAACATGTTTTGACACTTTCAGCACACTGGGGTTAAGACCTGAGTGTGTGGGCTCTTCTGAGCCTTGCAGTTACATAGGGATACAGCTGTCTGAAAAAACGTGTTTATTTCGGGCTGAAAAACACGTTTTGAAAAGTGACCTGTTACTGCCCCATAAGTTACATGGGGTTGACCAAACTTGCAGAAACATGTTTATTTCTGCTGAAAAACATGTTTTGACACTTTCTGCACACTGGGGTTAAGACCTGAGTGTGTGGGCTCTTCTGAGCCTTGCAGTTACAGAGGGATACAGCTGTCTGAAAAAACGCGTTTATTTCGGGCTGAAAAACACGTTTTGAAAAGTGTGCTGTTACTACCCCATAACTTACATGGGGTTGACCAAACTTGCAGAAACATGTTTATTTCTGCTGAAAAACATGTTTTGACACTTTCAGCACACTGGGGTTAAGACCTGAGTGTGTGGGCTCTTTGAGCCTTGCAGTTACATAGGGATACAGCTGTCTGAAAAAACGCGTTTATTTCGGGCTGAAAAACACGTTTTGAAAAGTGAGCTGTTACTGCCCCATAAGTTACATGGGGTTGACCAAACTTGCAGAAACATGTTTATTTCAGCTGAAAAACATGTTTTGACACTTTCAGCACACTGGGGTTAAGACCTGAGTTTGTGGGCTCTTCTGAGCCTTGCAGTTACATAGGGATACAGCTGTCTGAAAAAACGTGTTTATCTCGGGCTGAAAAACACGTTTTGAAAAGTGTGCTGTTACTGCCCCATAACTTACATGGGGTTGACCAAACTTGCAGAAACATGTTTATTTCTTCTGAAAAACATGTTTTGACACTGTCAGCACACTGGGGTTAAGACCTGAGTGTGTGGGCTCTTCTGAGCCTTGCAGTTACATAGGGATACAGCTGTCAGAAAAAACGCGTTTATTTCGGGCTGAAAAACACGTTTTGAAAAGTGAGCTGTTACTGACCCATAACTTACATGGGGTTGACCAAACTTGCAGAAACATGTTTATTTCTGCTGAAAAACATGTTTTGACACTTTCAGCACACTGGGGTTAAGACCTGAGTGTGTGGGCTCTTCTGAGCCTTGCAGTTACATAGGGATACAGCTGTCTGAAAAAACGCGTTTATCTCGGGCTGAAAAACACGTTTTGAAAAGTGTGCTGTTACTGCCCCATAACTTACATGGGGTTGACCAAACTTGCAGAAACATGTTTATTTCTGCTGAAAAACATGTTTTGACACTGTCAGCACACTGGGGTTAAGACCTGAGTGTGTGGGCTCTTCTGAGCCTTGCAGTTACATAGGGATACAGCTGTCAGAAAAAACGCGTTTATTTCGGGCTGAAAAACACGTTTTGAAAAGTGAGCTGTTAGTGCCCCATAAGTTACATGGGGTTGACCAAACTTGCAGAAACATGTTTATTTCTGCTGAAAAACATGTTTTGACACTTTCAGCACACTGGGGTTAAGACCTGAGTGTGTGGGCTCTTCTGAGCCTTGCAGTTACATAGGGATACAGCTGTCTGAAAAAACGCGTTTATTTCGGGCTGAAAAACACGTTTTGAAAAGTGAGCTGTTACTGACCCATAACTTAAATGGGGTTGACCAAACTTGCAGAAACATGTTTATTTCTGCTGAAAAACACATTTTGACACTTTCAGCACACTGGGGTTAAGACCTGAGTTTGTGGGCTCTTCTGAGCCTTGCAGTTACATAGGGATACAGCTGTCTGAAAAAACGCGTTTATTTCGGGCTGAAAAACACGTTTTGAAAAGTGTGCTGTTACTACCCCATAACTTACATGGGGTTGACCAAACTTGCAGAAACATGTTTATTTCTGCTGAAAAACATGTTTTGACACTTTCAGCACACTGGGGTTAAGACCTGAGTGTGTGGGCTCTTCTGAGCCTTGCAGTTACATAGGGATACAGCTGACTGAAAAAACGTGTTTATTTCGGGCTGAAAAACACGTTTTGAAAAGTGACCTGTTACTGCCCCATAAGTTACATGGGGTTGACCAAACTTGCAGAAACATGTTTATTTCTGCTGAAAAACATGTTTTGACACTTTCTGCACAGTGGGGTTAAGACCTGAGTGTGTGGGCTCTTCTGAGCCTTGCAGTTACAGAGGGATACAGCTTTCTGAAAAAACGCGTTTATTTCGGGCTGAAAAACACGTTTTGAAAAGTGTGCTGTTACTACCCCATAACTTACATGGGGTTGACCAAACTTGCAGAAACATGTTTATTTCTGCTGAAAAACATGTTTTGACACTTTCAGCACACTGGGGTTAAGACCTGAGTGTGTGGGCTCTTTGAGCCTTGCAGTTACATAGGGATACAGCTGTCTGAAAAAACGCGTTTATTTCGGGCTGAAAAACACGTTTTGAAAAGTGAGCTGTTACTGCCCCATAAGTTACATGGGGTTGACCAAACTTGCAGAAACATGTTTATTTCAGCTGAAAAACATGTTTTGACACTTTCAGCACACTGGGGTTAAGACCTGAGTTTGTGGGCTCTTCTGAGCCTTGCAGTTACATAGGGATACAGCTGTCTGAAAAAACGTGTTTATCTCGGGCTGAAAAACACGTTTTGAAAAGTGTGCTGTTACTGCCCCATAACTTACATGGGGTTGACCAAACTTGCAGAAACATGTTTATTTCTTCTGAAAAACATGTTTTGACACTGTCAGCACACTGGGGTTAAGACCTGAGTGTGTGGGCTCTTCTGAGCCTTGCAGTTACATAGGGATACAGCTGTCAGAAAAAACGCGTTTATTTCGGGCTGAAAAACACGTTTTGAAAAGTGAGCTGTTACTGACCCATAACTTACATGGGGTTGACCAAACTTGCAGAAACATGTTTATTTCTGCTGAAAAACATGTTTTGACACTTTCAGCACACTGGGGTTAAGACCTGAGTGTGTGGGCTCTTCTGAGCCTTGCAGTTACATAGGGATACAGCTGTCTGAAAAACGCGTTTATCTCGGGCTGAAAAACACGTTTTGAAAAGTGTGCTGTTACTGCCCCATAACTTACATGGGGTTGACCAAACTTGCAGAAACATGTTTATTTCTGCTGAAAAACATGTTTTGACACTGTCAGCACACTGGGGTTAAGACCTGAGTGTGTGGGCTCTTCTGAGCCTTGCAGTTACATAGGGATACAGCTGTCAGAAAAAACGCGTTTATTTCGGGCTGAAAAACACGTTTTGAAAAGTGAGCTGTTAGTGCCCCATAAGTTACATGGGGTTGACCAAACTTGCAGAAACATGTTTATTTCTGCTGAAAAACATGTTTTGACACTTTCAGCACACTGGGGTTAAGACCTGAGTGTGTGGGCTCTTCTGAGCCTTGCAGTTACATAGGGATACAGCTGTCTGAAAAAACGCGTTTATTTCGGGCTGAAAAACACGTTTTGAAAAGTGAGCTGTTACTGACCCATAACTTAAATGGGGTTGACCAAACTTGCAGAAACATGTTTATTTCTGCTGAAAAACACATTTTGACACTTTCAGCACACTGGGGTTAAGACCTGAGTTTGTGGGCTCTTCTGAGCCTTGCAGTTACATAGGGATACAGCTGTCTGAAAAAACGCGTTTATTTCGGGCTGAAAAACACATTTTGAAAAGTGTGCTGTTACTACCCCATAACTTACATGGGGTTGACCAAACTTGCAGAAACATGTTTATTTCTGCTGAAAAACATGTTTTGACACTTTCAGCACACTGGGGTTAAGACCTGAGTGTGTGGGCTCTTCTGAGCCTTGCAGTTACATAGGGATACAGCTGACTGAAAAAACGTGTTTATTTCGGGCTGAAAAACACGTTTTGAAAAGTGACCTGTTACTGCCCCATAAGTTACATGGGGTTGACCAAACTTGCAGAAACATGTTTATTTCTGCTGAAAAACATGTTTTGACACTTTCTGCACAGTGGGGTTAAGACCTGAGTGTGTGGGCTCTTCTGAGCCTTGCAGTTACAGAGGGATACAGCTTTCTGAAAAAACGCGTTTATTTCGGGCTGAAAAACACGTTTTGAAAAGTGTGCTGTTACTACCCCATAACTTACATGGGGTTGACCAAACTTGCAGAAACATGTTTATTTCTGCTGAAAAACATGTTTTGACACTTTCAGCACACTGGGGTTAAGACCTGAGTGTGTGGGCTCTTTGAGCCTTGCAGTTACATAGGGATACAGCTGTCTGAAAAAACGCGTTTATTTCGGGCTGAAAAACACGTTTTGAAAAGTGAGCTGTTACTGCCCCATAAGTTACATGGGGTTGACCAAACTTGCAGAAACATGTTTATTTCAGCTGAAAAACATGTTTTGACACTTTCAGCACACTGGGGTTAAGACCTGAGTTTGTGGGCTCTTCTGAGCCTTGCAGTTACATAGGGATACAGCTGTCTGAAAAAACGTGTTTATCTCGGGCTGAAAAACACGTTTTGAAAAGTGTGCTGTTACTGCCCCTTAACTTACATGGGGTTGACCAAACTTGCAGAAACATGTTTATTTCTTCTGAAAAACATGTTTTGACACTGTCAGCACACTGGGGTTAAGACCTGAGTGTGTGGGCTCTTCTGAGTCTTGCAGTTACATAGGGATACAGCTGTCAGAAAAAACGCGTTTATTTCGGGCTGAAAAACACGTTTTGAAAAGTGAGCTGTTACTGACCCATAACTTACATGGGGTTGACCAAACTTGCAGAAACATGTTTATTTCTGCTGAAAAACATGTTTTGACACTTTCAGCACACTGGGGTTAAGACCTGAGTGTGTGGGCTCTTCTGAGCCTTGCAGTTACATAGGGATACAGCTGTCTGAAAAAACGCGTTTATCTCGGGCTGAAAAACACGTTTTGAAAAGTGTGCTGTTACTGCCCCATAACTTACATGGGGTTGACCAAACTTGCAGAAACATGTTTATTTCTGCTGAAAAACATGTTTTGACACTGTCAGCACACTGGGGTTAAGACCTGAGTGTGTGGGCTCTTCTGAGCCTTGCAGTTACATAGGGATACAGCTGTCAGAAAAAACGCGTTTATTTCGGGCTGAAAAACACGTTTTGAAAAGTGAGCTGTTAGTGCCCCATAAGTTACATGGGGTTGACCAAACTTGCAGAAACATGTTTATTTCTGCTGAAAAACATGTTTTGACACTGTCAGCACACTGGAGTTAAGACCTGAGTGTGTGGGCTCTTCTGAGCCTTGCAGTTACATAGGGATACAGCTGTCTGAAAAAACGCGTTTATTTCGGGCTGAAAAACACGTTTTGAAAAGTGTGCTGTTACTACCCCATAACTTACATGGGGTTGACCAAACTTGCAGAAACATGTTTATTTCTGCTGAAAAACATGTTTTGACACTTTCAGCACACTGGGGTTAAGACCTGAGTGTGTGGGCTCTTCTGAGCCTTGCAGTTACATAGGGATACAGCTGTCTGAAAAAACGCGTTTATTTCGGGCTGAAAAACACGTTTTGAAAAGTGAGCTGTTACTGACCCATAACTTACATGGGGTTGACCAAACTTGCAGAAACATGTTTATTTCTGCTGAAAAACACATTTTGACACTTTCAGCACACTGGGGTTAAGACCTGAGTTTGTGGGCTCTTCTGAGCCTTGCAGTTACATAGGGATACAGCTGTCTGAAAAAACGCGTTTATTTCGGGCTGAAAAACACGTTTTGAAAAGTGAGCTGTTACTGACCCATAACTTACATGGGGTTGACCAAACTTGCAGAAACATGTTTATTTCTGCTGAAAAACATGTTTTGACACTGTCAGCACACTGGGGTTAAGACCTGAGTGTGTGGGCTCTTCTGAGCCTTGCAGTTACATAGGGATACAGCTGTCTGAAAAAACGCGTTTATTTCGGGCTGAAAAACACGTTTTGAAAAGTGAGCTGTTAATGCCCCATAAGTTACATGGGGTTGACCAAACTTGCAGAAACATGTTTATTTCTGCTGAAAAACATGTTTTGACACTTTCAGCACACTGGGGTTAAGACCTGAGTGTGTGGGCTCTTCTGAGCCTTGCAGTTACATAGGGATACAGCTGTCTGAAAAAACGTGTTTATTTCGGGCTGAAAAACACGTTTTGAAAAGTGAGCTGTTAGTGCCCCATAAGTTACATGGGGTTGACCAAACTTGCAGAAACATGTTTATTTCTGCTGAAAAACATGTTTTGACACTGTCAGCACACTGGAGTTAAGACCTGAGTGTGTGGGCTCTTCTGAGCCTTGCAGTTACATAGGGATACAGCTGTCTGAAAAAACGCGTTTATTTCGGGCTGAAAAACACGTTTTGAAAAGTGAGCTGTTAATGCCCCATAAGTTACATGGGGTTGACCAAACTTGCAGAAACATGTTTATTTCTGCTGAAAAACATGTTTTGACACTTTCAGCACACTGGGGTTAAGACCTGAGTGTGTGGGCTCTTCTGAGCCTTGCAGTTACATAGGGATACAGCTGTCTGAAAAAACGTGTTTATTTCGGGCTGAAAAACACGTTTTGAAAAGTGACCTGTTACTGCCCCATAAGTTACATGGGGTTGACCAAACTTGCAGAAACATGTTTATTTCTGCTGAAAAACATGTTTTGACACTTTCTGCACAGTGGGGTTAAGACCTGAGTGTGTGGGCTCTTCTGAGCCTTGCAGTTACAGAGGGATACAGCTTTCTGAAAAAACGCGTTTATTTCGGGCTGAAAAACACGTTTTGAAAAGTGTGCTGTTACTACCCCATAACTTACATGGGGTTGACCAAACTTGCAGAAACATGTTTATTTCTGCTGAAAAACATGTTTTGACACTTTCAGCACACTGGGGTTAAGACCTGAGTGTGTGGGCTCTTTGAGCCTTGCAGTTACATAGGGATACAGCTGTCTGAAAAAACGCGTTTATTTCGGGCTGAAAAACACGTTTTGAAAAGTGAGCTGTTACTGCCCCATAAGTTACATGGGGTTGACCAAACTTGCAGAAACATGTTTATTTCAGCTGAAAAACATGTTTTGACACTTTCAGCACACTGGGGTTAAGACCTGAGTTTGTGGGCTCTTCTGAGCCTTGCAGTTACATAGGGATACAGCTGTCTGAAAAAACGTGTTTATCTCGGGCTGAAAAACACGTTTTGAAAAGTGACCTGTTACTGCCCCATAAGTTACATGGGGTTGACCAAACTTGCAGAAACATGTTTATTTCTGCTGAAAAACATGTTTTGACACTTTCTGCACAGTGGGGTTAAGACCTGAGTGTGTGGGCTCTTCTGAGCCTTGCAGTTACAGAGGGATACAGCTGTCTGAAAAAACGCGTTTATTTCGGGCTGAAAAACACGTTTTGAAAAGTGTGCTGTTACTACCCCATAACTTACATGGGGTTGACCAAACTTGCAGAAACATGTTTATTTCTGCTGAAAAACATGTTTTGACACTTTCAGCACACTGGGGTTAAGACCTGAGTGTGTGGGCTCTTTGAGCCTTGCAGTTACATAGGGATACAGCTGTCTGAAAAAACGCGTTTATTTCGGGCTGAAAAACACGTTTTGAAAAGTGAGCTGTTACTGCCCCATAAGTTACATGGGGTTGACCAAACTTGCAGAAACATGTTTATTTCAGCTGAAAAACATGTTTTGACACTTTCAGCACACTGGGGTTAAGACCTGAGTTTGTGGGCTCTTCTGAGCCTTGCAGTTACATAGGGATACAGCTGTCTGAAAAAACGTGTTTATCTCGGGCTGAAAAACACGTTTTGAAAAGTGTGCTGTTACTGCCCCATAACTTACATGGGGTTGACCAAACTTGCAGAAACATGTTTATTTCTTCTGAAAAACATGTTTTGACACTGTCAGCACACTGGGGTAAGACCTGTGTGTGTGGGCTCTTCTGAGCCTTGCAGTTACATAGGGATACAGCTGTCAGAAAAAACGCGTTTATTTCGGGCTGAAAAACACGTTTTGAAAAGTGAGCTGTTACTGACCCATAACTTACATGGGGTTGACCAAACTTGCAGAAACATGTTTATTTCTGCTGAAAAACATGTTTTGACACTTTCAGCACACTGGGGTTAAGACCTGAGTGTGTGGGCTCTTCTGAGCCTTGCAGTTACATAGGGATACAGCTGTCTGAAAAAACGCGTTTATCTCGGGCTGAAAAACACGTTTTGAAAAGTGTGCTGTTACTGCCCCATAACTTACATGGGGTTGACCAAACTTGCAGAAACATGTTTATTTCTGCTGAAAAACATGTTTTGACACTGTCAGCACACTGGGGTTAAGACCTGAGTGTGTGGGCTCTTCTGAGCCTTGCAGTTACATAGGGATACAGCTGTCAGAAAAAACGCGTTTATTTCGGGCTGAAAAACACGTTTTGAAAAGTGAGCTGTTAGTGCCCCATAAGTTACATGGGGTTGACCAAACTTGCAGAAACATGTTTATTTCTGCTGAAAAACATGTTTTGACACTGTCAGCACACTGGAGTTAAGACCTGAGTGTGTGGGCTCTTCTGAGCCTTGCAGTTACATAGGGATACAGCTGTCTGAAAAAACGCGTTTATTTCGGGCTGAAAAACACGTTTTGAAAAGTGTGCTGTTACTACCCCATAACTTACATGGGGTTGACCAAACTTGCAGAAACATGTTTATTTCTGCTGAAAAACATGTTTTGACACTTTCAGCACACTGGGGTTAAGACCTGAGTGTGTGGGCTCTTCTGAGCCTTGCAGTTACTAGGGATACAGCTGTCTGAAAAAACGCGTTTATTTCGGGCTGAAAAACACGTTTTGAAAAGTGAGCTGTTACTGACCCATAACTTACATGGGGTTGACCAAACTTGCAGAAACATGTTTATTTCTGCTGAAAAACATGTTTTGACACTTTCAGCACACTGGGGTTAAGACCTGAGTGTGTGGGCTCTTCTGAGCCTTGCAGTTACATAGGGATACAGCTGTCTGAAAAAACGCGTTTATCTCGGGCTGAAAAACACGTTTTGAAAAGTGTGCTGTTACTGCCCCATAACTTACATGGGGTTGACCAAACTTGCAGAAACATGTTTATTTCTGCTGAAAAACATGTTTTGACACTGTCAGCACACTGGGGTTAAGACCTGAGTGTGTGGGCTCTTCTGAGCCTTGCAGTTACATAGGGATACAGCTGTCAGAAAAAACGCGTTTATTTCGGGCTGAAAAACACGTTTTGAAAAGTGAGCTGTTAGTGCCCCATAAGTTACATGGGGTTGACCAAACTTGCAGAAACATGTTTATTTCTGCTGAAAAACATGTTTTGACACTGTCAGCACACTGGAGTTAAGACCTGAGTGTGTGGGCTCTTCTGAGCCTTGCAGTTACATAGGGATACAGCTGTCTGAAAAAACGCGTTTATTTCGGGCTGAAAAACACGTTTTGAAAAGTGTGCTGTTACTACCCCATAACTTACATGGGGTTGACCAAACTTGCAGAAACATGTTTATTTCTGCTGAAAAACATGTTTTGACACTTTCAGCACACTGGGGTTAAGACCTGAGTGTGTGGGCTCTTCTGAGCCTTGCAGTTACTAGGGATACAGCTGTCTGAAAAAACGCGTTTATTTCGGGCTGAAAAACACGTTTTGAAAAGTGAGCTGTTACTGACCCATAACTTACATGGGGTTGACCAAACTTGCAGAAACATGTTTATTTCTGCTGAAAAACACATTTTGACACTTTCAGCACACTGGGGTTAAGACCTGAGTTTGTGGGCTCTTCTGAGCCTTGCAGTTACATAGGGATACAGCTGTCTGAAAAAACGCGTTTATTTCGGGCTGAAAAACACGTTTTGAAAAGTGAGCTGTTACTGACCCATAACTTACATGGGGTTGACCAAACTTGCAGAAACATGTTTATTTCTGCTGAAAAACATGTTTTGACACTGTCAGCACACTGGGGTTAAGACCTGAGTGTGTGGGCTCTTCTGAGCCTTGCAGTTACATAGGGATACAGCTGTCTGAAAAAACGCGTTTATTTCGGGCTGAAAAACACGTTTTGAAAAGTGAGCTGTTAATGCCCCATAAGTTACATGGGGTTGACCAAACTTGCAGAAACATGTTTATTTCTGCTGAAAAACATGTTTTGACACTTTCAGCACACTGGGGTTAAGACCTGAGTGTGTGGGCTCTTCTGAGCCTTGCAGTTACATAGGGATACAGCTGTCTGAAAAAACGTGTTTATTTCGGGCTGAAAAACACGTTTTGAAAAGTGAGCTGTTAGTGCCCCATAAGTTACATGGGGTTGACCAAACTTGCAGAAACATGTTTATTTCTGCTGAAAAACATGTTTTGACACTGTCAGCACACTGGAGTTAAGACCTGAGTGTGTGGGCTCTTCTGAGCCTTGCAGTTACATAGGGATACAGCTGTCTGAAAAAACGCGTTTATTTCGGGCTGAAAAACACGTTTTGAAAAGTGAGCTGTTAATGCCCCATAAGTTACATGGGGTTGACCAAACTTGCAGAAACATGTTTATTTCTGCTGAAAAACATGTTTTGACACTTTCAGCACACTGGGGTTAAGACCTGAGTGTGTGGGCTCTTCTGAGCCTTGCAGTTACATAGGGATACAGCTGTCTGAAAAAACGTGTTTATTTCGGGCTGAAAAACACGTTTTGAAAAGTGACCTGTTACTGCCCCATAAGTTACATGGGGTTGACCAAACTTGCAGAAACATGTTTATTTCTGCTGAAAAACATGTTTTGACACTTTCTGCACAGTGGGGTTAAGACCTGAGTGTGTGGGCTCTTCTGAGCCTTGCAGTTACAGAGGGATACAGCTTTCTGAAAAAACGCGTTTATTTCGGGCTGAAAAACACGTTTTGAAAAGTGTGCTGTTACTACCCCATAACTTACATGGGGTTGACCAAACTTGCAGAAACATGTTTATTTCTGCTGAAAAACATGTTTTGACACTTTCAGCACACTGGGGTTAAGACCTGAGTGTGTGGGCTCTTTGAGCCTTGCAGTTACATAGGGATACAGCTGTCTGAAAAAACGCGTTTATTTCGGGCTGAAAAACACGTTTTGAAAAGTGAGCTGTTACTGCCCCATAAGTTACATGGGGTTGACCAAACTTGCAGAAACATGTTTATTTCAGCTGAAAAACATGTTTTGACACTTTCAGCACACTGGGGTTAAGACCTGAGTTTGTGGGCTCTTCTGAGCCTTGCAGTTACATAGGGATACAGCTGTCTGAAAAAACGTGTTTATCTCGGGCTGAAAAACACGTTTTGAAAAGTGTGCTGTTACTGCCCCTTAACTTACATGGGGTTGACCAAACTTGCAGAAACATGTTTATTTCTTCTGAAAAACATGTTTTGACACTGTCAGCACACTGGGGTTAAGACCTGAGTGTGTGGGCTCTTCTGAGCCTTGCAGTTACATAGGGATACAGCTGTCAGAAAAAACGCGTTTATTTCGGGCTGAAAAACACGTTTTGAAAAGTGAGCTGTTTGTGCCCCATAAGTTACATGGGGTTGACCAAACGTGCAGAAACATGTTTATTTCTGCTGAAAAACATGTTTTGACACTGTCAGCACACTGGGGTTAAGACCTGAGTGTGTGGGCTCTTCTGAGCCTTGCAGTTACATAGGGATACAGCTGTCTGAAAAAACGCGTTTATTTCGGGCTGAAAAACACGTTTTGAAAAGTGTGCTGTTACTACCCCATAACTTACATGGGGTTGACCAAACTTGCAGAAACATGTTTATTTCTGCTGAAAAACATGTTTTGACACTTTCAGCACACTGGGGTTAAGACCTGAGTGTGTGGGCTCTTCTGAGCCTTGCAGTTACATAGGGATACAGCTGTCTGAAAAAACGCGTTTATTTCGGGCTGAAAAACACGTTTTGAAAAGTGAGCTGTTACTGACCCATAACTTACATGGGGTTGACCAAACTTGCAGAAACATGTTTATTTCTGCTGAAAAACATGTTTTGACACTTTCAGCACACTGGGGTTAAGACCTGAGTGTGTGGGCTCTTCTGAGCCTTGCAGTTACATAGGGATACAGCTGTCTGAAAAAACGCGTTTATCTCGGGCTGAAAAACACGTTTTGAAAAGTGTGCTGTTACTGCCCCATAACTTACATGGGGTTGACCAAACTTGCAGAAACATGTTTATTTCTGCTGAAAAACATGTTTTGACACTGTCAGCACACTGGGGTTAAGACCTGAGTGTGTGGGCTCTTCTGAGCCTTGCAGTTACATAGGGATACAGCTGTCAGAAAAAACGCGTTTATTTCGGGCTGAAAAACACGTTTTGAAAAGTGAGCTGTTAGTGCCCCATAAGTTACATGGGGTTGACCAAACTTGCAGAAACATGTTTATTTCTGCTGAAAAACATGTTTTGACACTGTCAGCACACTGGGGTTAAGACCTGAGTGTGTGGGCTCTTCTGAGCCTTGCAGTTACATAGGGATACAGCTGTCTGAAAAAACGCGTTTATTTCGGGCTGAAAAACACGTTTTGAAAACTGTGCTGTTACTACCCCATAAGTTACATGGGGTTGACCAAACTTGCAGAAACATGTTTATTTCTGCTGAAAAACATGTTTTGACACTTTCAGCACACTGGGGTTAAGACCTGAGTGTGTGGGCTCTTCTGAGCCTTGCAGTTACAGAGGGATACAGCTGTCTGAAAAAACGCGTTTATTTCGGGCTGAAAAACACGTTTTGAAAAGTGTGCTGTTACTACCCCATAACTTACATGGGGTTGACCAAACTTGCAGAAACATGTTTATTTCTGCTGAAAAACATGTTTTGACACTTTCAGCACACTGGGGTTAAGACCTGAGTGTGTGGGCTCTTTGAGCCTTGCAGTTACATAGGGATACAGCTGTCTGAAAAAACGCGTTTATTTCGGGCTGAAAAACACGTTTTGAAAAGTGAGCTGTTACTGCCCCATAAGTTACATGGGGTTGACCAAACTTGCAGAAACATGTTTATTTCAGCTGAAAAACATGTTTTGACACTTTCAGCACACTGGGGTTAAGACCTGAGTTTGTGGGCTCTTCTGAGCCTTGCAGTTACATAGGGATACAGCTGTCTGAAAAACGTGTTTATCTCGGGCTGAAAAACACGTTTTGAAAAGTGTGCTGTTACTGCCCCATAACTTACATGGGGTTGACCAAACTTGCAGAAACATGTTTATTTCTTCTGAAAAACATGTTTTGACACTGTCAGTACACTGGGGTTAAGACCTGAGTGTGTGGGCTCTTCTGAGCCTTGCAGTTACATAGGGATACAGCTGTCAGAAAAAACGCGTTTATTTCGGGCTGAAAAACACGTTTTGAAAAGTGAGCTGTTACTGACCCATAACTTACATGGGGTTGACCAAACTTGCAGAAACATGTTTATTTCTGCTGAAAAACATGTTTTGACACTTTCAGCACACTGGGGTTAAGACCTGAGTGTGTGGGCTCTTCTGAGCCTTGCAGTTACATAGGGATACAGCTGTCTGAAAAAACGCGTTTATCTCGGGCTGAAAAACACGTTTTGAAAAGTGTGCTGTTACTGCCCCATAACTTACATGGGGTTGACCAAACTTGCAGAAACATGTTTATTTCTGCTGAAAAACATGTTTTGACACTGTCAGCACACTGGGGTTAAGACCTGAGTGTGTGGGCTCTTCTGAGCCTTGCAGTTACATAGGGATACAGCTGTCAGAAAAAACGCGTTTATTTCGGGCTGAAAAACACGTTTTGAAAAGTGAGCTGTTAGTGCCCCATAAGTTACATGGGGTTGACCAAACTTGCAGAAACATGTTTATTTCTGCTGAAAAACATGTTTTGACACTGTCAGCACACTGGAGTTAAGACCTGAGTGTGTGGGCTCTTCTGAGCCTTGCAGTTACATAGGGATACAGCTGTCTGAAAAAACGCGTTTATTTCGGGCTGAAAAACACGTTTTGAAAAGTGTGCTGTTACTACCCCATAACTTACATGGGGTTGACCAAACTTGCAGAAACATGTTTATTTCTGCTGAAAAACATGTTTTGACACTTTCAGCACACTGGGGTTAAGACCTGAGTGTGTGGGCTCTTCTGAGCCTTGCAGTTACTAGGGATACAGCTGTCTGAAAAAACGCGTTTATTTCGGGCTGAAAAACACGTTTTGAAAAGTGAGCTGTTACTGACCCATAACTTACATGGGGTTGACCAAACTTGCAGAAACATGTTTATTTCTGCTGAAAAACACATTTTGACACTTTCAGCACACTGGGGTTAAGACCTGAGTTTGTGGGCTCTTCTGAGCCTTGCAGTTACATAGGGATACAGCTGTCTGAAAAAACGCGTTTATTTCGGGCTGAAAAACACGTTTTGAAAAGTGAGCTGTTACTGACCCATAACTTACATGGGGTTGACCAAACTTGCAGAAACATGTTTATTTCTGCTGAAAAACATGTTTTGACACTGTCAGCACACTGGGGTTAAGACCTGAGTGTGTGGGCTCTTCTGAGCCTTGCAGTTACATAGGGATACAGCTGTCTGAAAAAACGCGTTTATTTCGGGCTGAAAAACACGTTTTGAAAAGTGAGCTGTTAATGCCCCATAAGTTACATGGGGTTGACCAAACTTGCAGAAACATGTTTATTTCTGCTGAAAAACATGTTTTGACACTTTCAGCACACTGGGGTTAAGACCTGAGTGTGTGGGCTCTTCTGAGCCTTGCAGTTACATAGGGATACAGCTGTCTGAAAAAACGTGTTTATTTCGGGCTGAAAAACACGTTTTGAAAAGTGAGCTGTTAGTGCCCCATAAGTTACATGGGGTTGACCAAACTTGCAGAAACATGTTTATTTCTGCTGAAAAACATGTTTTGACACTGTCAGCACACTGGAGTTAAGACCTGAGTGTGTGGGCTCTTCTGAGCCTTGCAGTTACATAGGGATACAGCTGTCTGAAAAAACGCGTTTATTTCGGGCTGAAAAACACGTTTTGAAAAGTGAGCTGTTAATGCCCCATAAGTTACATGGGGTTGACCAAACTTGCAGAAACATGTTTATTTCTGCTGAAAAACATGTTTTGACACTTTCAGCACACTGGGGTTAAGACCTGAGTGTGTGGGCTCTTCTGAGCCTTGCAGTTACATAGGGATACAGCTGTCTGAAAAAACGTGTTTATTTCGGGCTGAAAAACACGTTTTGAAAAGTGACCTGTTACTGCCCCATAAGTTACATGGGGTTGACCAAACTTGCAGAAACATGTTTATTTCTGCTGAAAAACATGTTTTGACACTTTCTGCACAGTGGGGTTAAGACCTGAGTGTGTGGGCTCTTCTGAGCCTTGCAGTTACAGAGGGATACAGCTTTCTGAAAAAACGCGTTTATTTCGGGCTGAAAAACACGTTTTGAAAAGTGTGCTGTTACTACCCCATAACTTACATGGGGTTGACCAAACTTGCAGAAACATGTTTATTTCTGCTGAAAAACATGTTTTGACACTTTCAGCACACTGGGGTTAAGACCTGAGTGTGTGGGCTCTTTGAGCCTTGCAGTTACATAGGGATACAGCTGTCTGAAAAAACGCGTTTATTTCGGGCTGAAAAACACGTTTTGAAAAGTGTGCTGTTACTACCCCATAACTTACATGGGGTTGACCAAACTTGCAGAAACATGTTTATTTCTGCTGAAAAACATGTTTTGACACTTTCAGCACACTGGGGTTAAGACCTGAGTGTGTGGGCTCTTCTGAGCCTTGCAGTTACATAGGGATACAGCTGTCTGAAAAAACGCGTTTATTTCGGGCTGAAAAACACGTTTTGAAAAGTGAGCTGTTACTGACCCATAACTTACATGGGGTTGACCAAACTTGCAGAAACATGTTTATTTCTGCTGAAAAACATGTTTTGACACTTTCAGCACACTGGGGTTAAGACCTGAGTGTGTGGGCTCTTCTGAGCCTTGCAGTTACATAGGGATACAGCTGTCTGAAAAAACGCGTTTATCTCGGGCTGAAAAACACGTTTTGAAAAGTGTGCTGTTACTGCCCCATAACTTACATGGGGTTGACCAAACTTGCAGAAACATGTTTATTTCTGCTGAAAAACATGTTTTGACACTGTCAGCACACTGGGGTTAAGACCTGAGTGTGTGGGCTCTTCTGAGCCTTGCAGTTACATAGGGATACAGCTGTCAGAAAAAACGCGTTTATTTCGGGCTGAAAAACACGTTTTGAAAAGTGAGCTGTTAGTGCCCCATAAGTTACATGGGGTTGACCAAACTTGCAGAAACATGTTTATTTCTGCTGAAAAACATGTTTTGACACTTTCAGCACACTGGGGTTAAGACCTGAGTGTGTGGGCTCTTCTGAGCCTTGCAGTTACATAGGGATACAGCTGTCTGAAAAAACGCGTTTATCTCGGGCTGAAAAACACGTTTTGAAAAGTGTGCTGTTACTGCCCCATAACTTACATGGGGTTGACCAAACTTGCAGAAACATGTTTATTTCTGCTGAAAAACATGTTTTGACACTGTCAGCACACTGGGGTTAAGACCTGAGTGTGTGGGCTCTTCTGAGCCTTGCAGTTACATAGGGATACAGCTGTCAGAAAAAACGCGTTTATTTCGGGCTGAAAAACACGTTTTGAAAAGTGAGCTGTTAGTGCCCCATAAGTTACATGGGGTTGACCAAACTTGCAGAAACATGTTTATTTCTGCTGAAAAACATGTTTTGACACTGTCAGCACACTGGGGTTAAGACCTGAGTGTGTGGGCTCTTCTGAGCCTTGCAGTTACATAGGGATACAGCTGTCTGAAAAAACGCGTTTATTTCGGGCTGAAAAACACGTTTTGAAAAGTGTGCTGTTACTACCCCATAAGTTACATGGGGTTGACCAAACTTGCAGAAACATGTTTATTTCTGCTGAAAAACATGTTTTGACACTTTCAGCACACTGGGGTTAAGACCTGAGTGTGTGGGCTCTTCTGAGCCTTGCAGTTACAGAGGGATACAGCTGTCTGAAAAAACGCGTTTATTTCGGGCTGAAAAACACGTTTTGAAAAGTGTGCTGTTACTACCCCATAACTTACATGGGGTTGACCAAACTTGCAGAAACATGTTTATTTCTGCTGAAAAACATGTTTTGACACTTTCAGCACACTGGGGTTAAGACCTGAGTGTGTGGGCTCTTTGAGCCTTGCAGTTACATAGGGATACAGCTGTCTGAAAAAACGCGTTTATTTCGGGCTGAAAAACACGTTTTGAAAAGTGAGCTGTTACTGCCCCATAAGTTACATGGGGTTGACCAAACTTGCAGAAACATGTTTATTTCAGCTGAAAAACATGTTTTGACACTTTCAGCACACTGGGGTTAAGACCTGAGTTTGTGGGCTCTTCTGAGCCTTGCAGTTACATAGGGATACAGCTGTCTGAAAAAAACGTGTTTATCTCGGGCTGAAAAACACGTTTTGAAAAGTGTGCTGTTACTGCCCCATAACTTACATGGGGTTGACCAAACTTGCAGAAACATGTTTATTTCTTCTGAAAAACATGTTTTGACACTGTCAGCACACTGGGGTTAAGACCTGAGTGTGTGGGCTCTTCTGAGCCTTGCAGTTACATAGGGATACAGCTGTCAGAAAAAACGCGTTTATTTCGGGCTGAAAAACACGTTTTGAAAAGTGAGCTGTTACTGACCCATAACTTACATGGGGTTGACCAAACTTGCAGAAACATGTTTATTTCTGCTGAAAAACATGTTTTGACACTTTCAGCACACTGGGGTTAAGACCTGAGTGTGTGGGCTCTTCTGAGCCTTGCAGTTACATAGGGATACAGCTGTCTGAAAAAACGCGTTTATCTCGGGCTGAAAAACACGTTTTGAAAAGTGTGCTGTTACTGCCCCATAACTTACATGGGGTTGACCAAACTTGCAGAAACATGTTTATTTCTGCTGAAAAACATGTTTTGACACTGTCAGCACACTGGGGTTAAGACCTGAGTGTGTGGGCTCTTCTGAGCCTTGCAGTTACATAGGGATACAGCTGTCAGAAAAAACGCGTTTATTTCGGGCTGAAAAACACGTTTTGAAAAGTGAGCTGTTAGTGCCCCATAAGTTACATGGGGTTGACCAAACTTGCAGAAACATGTTTATTTCTGCTGAAAAACATGTTTTGACACTGTCAGCACACTGGAGTTAAGACCTGAGTGTGTGGGCTCTTCTGAGCCTTGCAGTTACATAGGGATACAGCTGTCTGAAAAAACGCGTTTATTTCGGGCTGAAAAACACGTTTTGAAAAGTGTGCTGTTACTACCCCATAACTTACATGGGGTTGACCAAACTTGCAGAAACATGTTTATTTCTGCTGAAAAACATTTTTTGACACTTTCAGCACACTGGGGTTAAGACCTGAGTGTGTGGGCTCTTCTGAGCCTTGCAGTTACATAGGGATACAGCTGTCTGAAAAAACGCGTTTATTTCGGGCTGAAAAACACGTTTTGAAAAGTGAGCTGTTACTGACCCATAACTTACATGGGGTTGACCAAACTTGCAGAAACATGTTTATTTCTGCTGAAAAACACATTTTGACACTTTCAGCACACTGGGGTTAAGACCTGAGTTTGTGGGCTCTTCTGAGCCTTGCAGTTACATAGGGATACAGCTGTCTGAAAAAACGCGTTTATTTCGGGCTGAAAAACACGTTTTGAAAAGTGAGCTGTTACTGACCCATAACTTACATGGGGTTGACCAAACTTGCAGAAACATGTTTATTTCTGCTGAAAAACATGTTTTGACACTGTCAGCACACTGGGGTTAAGACCTGAGTGTGTGGGCTCTTCTGAGCCTTGCAGTTACATAGGGATACAGCTGTCTGAAAAAACGCGTTTATTTCGGGCTGAAAAACACGTTTTGAAAAGTGAGCTGTTAATGCCCCATAAGTTACATGGGGTTGACCAAACTTGCAGAAACATGTTTATTTCTGCTGAAAAACATGTTTTGACACTTTCAGCACACTGGGGTTAAGACCTGAGTGTGTGGGCTCTTCTGAGCCTTGCAGTTACATAGGGATACAGCTGTCTGAAAAAACGTGTTTATTTCGGGCTGAAAAACACGTTTTGAAAAGTGAGCTGTTAGTGCCCCATAAGTTACATGGGGTTGACCAAACTTGCAGAAACATGTTTATTTCTGCTGAAAAACATGTTTTGACACTGTCAGCACACTGGAGTTAAGACCTGAGTGTGTGGGCTCTTCTGAGCCTTGCAGTTACATAGGGATACAGCTGTCTGAAAAAACGCGTTTATTTCGGGCTGAAAAACACGTTTTGAAAAGTGTGCTGTTACTACCCCATAACTTACATGGGGTTGACCAAACTTGCAGAAACATGTTTATTTCTGCTGAAAAACATGTTTTGACACTTTCAGCACACTGGGGTTAAGACCTGAGTTTGTGGGCTCTTCTGAGCCTTGCAGTTACATAGGGATACAGCTGTCTGAAAAAACGTGTTTATCTCGGGCTGAAAAACACGTTTTGAAAAGTGTGCTGTTACTGCCCCTTAACTTACATGGGGTTGACCAAACTTGCAGAAACATGTTTATTTCTGCTGAAAAACATGTTTTGACACTTTCAGCACACTGGGGTTAAGACCTGAGTGTGTGGGCTCTTCTGAGCCTTGCAGTTACATAGGGATACAGCTGTCTGAAAAAACGCGTTTATTTCGGGCTGAAAAACACGTTTTGAAAAGTGAGCTGTTACTGACCCATAACTTACATGGGGTTGACCAAACTTGCAGAAACATGTTTATTTCTGCTGAAAAACACATTTTGACACTTTCAGCACACTGGGGTTAAGACCTGAGTTTATGGGCTCTTCTGAGCCTTGCAGTTACATAGGGATACAGCTGTCTGAAAAAACGCGTTTATTTCGGGCTGAAAAACACGTTTTGAAAAGTGAGCTGTTACTGACCCATAACTTACATGGGGTTGACCAAACTTGCAGAAACATGTTTATTTCTGCTGAAAAACATGTTTTGACACTGTCAGCACACTGGGGTTAAGACCTGAGTGTGTGGGCTCTTCTGAGCCTTGCAGTTACATAGGGATACAGCTGTCTGAAAAAACGCGTTTATTTCGGGCTGAAAAACACGTTTTGAAAAGTGAGCTGTTAATGCCCCATAAGTTACATGGGGTTGACCAAACTTGCAGAAACATGTTTATTTCTGCTGAAAAACATGTTTTGACACTTTCAGCACACTGGGGTTAAGACCTGAGTGTGTGGGCTCTTCTGAGCCTTGCAGTTACATAGGGATACAGCTGTCTGAAAAAACGTGTTTATTTCGGGCTGAAAAACACGTTTTGAAAAGTGAGCTGTTAGTGCCCCATAAGTTACATGGGGTTGACCAAACTTGCAGAAACATGTTTATTTCTGCTGAAAAACATGTTTTGACACTGTCAGCACACTGGAGTTAAGACCTGAGTGTGTGGGCTCTTCTGAGCCTTGCAGTTACATAGGGATACAGCTGTCTGAAAAAACGCGTTTATTTCGGGCTGAAAAACACGTTTTGAAAAGTGAGCTGTTAATGCCCCATAAGTTACATGGGGTTGACCAAACTTGCAGAAACATGTTTATTTCTGCTGAAAAACATGTTTTGACACTTTCAGCACACTGGGGTTAAGACCTGAGTGTGTGGGCTCTTCTGAGCCTTGCAGTTACATAGGGATACAGCTGTCTGAAAAAACGTGTTTATTTCGGGCTGAAAAACACGTTTTGAAAAGTGACCTGTTACTGCCCCATAAGTTACATGGGGTTGACCAAACTTGCAGAAACATGTTTATTTCTGCTGAAAAACATGTTTTGACACTTTCTGCACAGTGGGGTTAAGACCTGAGTGTGTGGGCTCTTCTGAGCCTTGCAGTTACAGAGGGATACAGCTTTCTGAAAAAACGCGTTTATTTCGGGCTGAAAAACACGTTTTGAAAAGTGTGCTGTTACTACCCCATAACTTACATGGGGTTGACCAAACTTGCAGAAACATGTTTATTTCTGCTGAAAAACATGTTTTGACACTTTCAGCACACTGGGGTTAAGACCTGAGTGTGTGGGCTCTTTGAGCCTTGCAGTTACATAGGGATACAGCTGTCTGAAAAAACGCGTTTATTTCGGGCTGAAAAACACGTTTTGAAAAGTGAGCTGTTACTGCCCCATAAGTTACATGGGGTTGACCAAACTTGCAGAAACATGTTTATTTCAGCTGAAAAACATGTTTTGACACTTTCAGCACACTGGGGTTAAGACCTGAGTTTGTGGGCTCTTCTGAGCCTTGCAGTTACATAGGGATACAGCTGTCTGAAAATACGTGTTTATCTCGGGCTGAAAAACACGTTTTGAAAAGTGTGCTGTTACTGCCCCTTAACTTACATGGGGTTGACCAAACTTGCAGAAACATGTTTATTTCTTCTGAAAAACATGTTTTGACACTGTCAGCACACTGGGGTTAAGACCTGAGTGTGTGGGCTCTTCTGAGCCTTGCAGTTACATAGGGATACAGCTGTCAGAAAAAACGCGTTTATTTCGGGCTGAAAAACACGTTTTGAAAAGTGAGCTGTTTGTGCCCCATAAGTTACATGGGGTTGACCAAACGTGCAGAAACATGTTTATTTCTGCTGAAAAACATGTTTTGACACTGTCAGCACACTGGGGTTAAGACCTGAGTGTGTGGGCTCTTCTGAGCCTTGCAGTTACATAGGGATACAGCTGTCTGAAAAAACGCGTTTATTTCGGGCTGAAAAACACGTTTTGAAAAGTGTGCTGTTACTACCCCATAACTTACATGGGGTTGACCAAACTTGCAGAAACATGTTTATTTCTGCTGAAAAACATGTTTTGACACTTTCAGCACACTGGGGTTAAGACCTGAGTGTGTGGGCTCTTCTGAGCCTTGCAGTTACATAGGGATACAGCTGTCTGAAAAAACGCGTTTATTTCGGGCTGAAAAACACGTTTTGAAAAGTGAGCTGTTACTGACCCATAACTTACATGGGGTTGACCAAACTTGCAGAAACATGTTTATTTCTGCTGAAAAACATGTTTTGACACTTTCAGCACACTGGGGTTAAGACCTGAGTGTGTGGGCTCTTCTGAGCCTTGCAGTTACATAGGGATACAGCTGTCTGAAAAAACGCGTTTATCTCGGGCTGAAAAACACGTTTTGAAAAGTGTGCTGTTACTGCCCCATAACTTACATGAAGTTGACCAAACTTGCAGAAACATGTTTATTTCTGCTGAAAAACATGTTTTGACACTGTCAGCACACTGGGGTTAAGACCTGAGTGTGTGGGCTCTTCTGAGCCTTGCAGTTACATAGGGATACAGCTGTCAGAAAAAACGCGTTTATTTCGGGCTGAAAAACACGTTTTGAAAAGTGAGCTGTTAGTGCCCCATAAGTTACATGGGGTTGACCAAACTTGCAGAAACATGTTTATTTCTGCTGAAAAACATGTTTTGACACTGTCAGCACACTGGGGTTAAGACCTGAGTGTGTGGGCTCTTCTGAGCCTTGCAGTTACATAGGGATACAGCTGTCTGAAAAAACGCGTTTATTTCGGGCTGAAAAACACGTTTTGAAAAGTGTGCTGTTACTACCCCATAACTTACATGGGGTTGACCAAACTTGCAGAAACATGTTTATTTCTGCTGAAAAACATGTTTTGACACTTTCAGCACACTGGGGTTAAGACCTGAGTGTGTGGGCTCTTCTGAACCTTGCAGTTACATAGGGATACAGCTGTCTGAAAAAACGCGTTTATTTCGGGCTGAAAAACACGTTTTGAAAAGTGAGCTGTTACTGACCCATAACTTACATGGGGTTGACCAAACTTACAGAAACATGTTTATTTCAGCTGAAAAACACATTTTGACACTTTCAGCACACTGGGGTTAAGACCTGAGTTTGTGGGCTCTTCTGAGCCTTGCAGTTACATAGGGATACAGCTGTCTGAAAAAACGCGTTTATTTCGGGCTGAAAAACACGTTTTGAAAAGTGAGCTGTTAATGCCCCATAAGTTACATGGGGTTGACCAAACTTGCAGAAACATGTTTATTTCTGCTGAAAAACATGTTTTGACACTTTCAGCACACTGGGGTTAAGACCTGAGTGTGTGGGCTCTTCTGAGCCTTGCAGTTACATAGGGATACAGCTGTCTGAAAAAACGTGTTTATTTCGGGCTGAAAAACACGTTTTGAAAAGTGACCTGTTACTGCCCCATAAGTTACATGGGGTTGACCAAACTTGCAGAAACATGTTTATTTCTGCTGAAAAACATGTTTTGACACTTTCTGCACAGTGGGGTTAAGACCTGAGTGTGTGGGCTCTTCTGAGCCTTGCAGTTACAGAGGGATACAGCTGTCTGAAAAAACGCGTTTATTTCGGGCTGAAAAACACGTTTTGAAAAGTGTGCTGTTACTACCCCATAACTTACATGGGGTTGACCAAACTTGCAGAAACATGTTTATTTCTGCTGAAAAACATGTTTTGACACTTTCAGCACACTGGGGTTAAGACCTGAGTGTGTGGGCTCTTTGAGCCTTGCAGTTACATAGGGATACAGCTGTCTGAAAAAACGCGTTTATTTCGGGCTGAAAAACACGTTTTGAAAAGTGAGCTGTTACTGCCCCATAAGTTACATGGGGTTGACCAAACTTGCAGAAACATGTTTATTTCAGCTGAAAAACATGTTTTGACACTTTCAGCACACTGGGGTTAAGACCTGAGTTTGTGGGCTCTTCTGAGCCTTGCAGTTACATAGGGATACAGCTGTCTGAAAAAACGTGTTTATCTCGGGCTGAAAAACACGTTTTGAAAAGTGTGCTGTTACTGCCCCATAACTTACATGGGGTTGACCAAACTTGCAGAAACATGTTTATTTCTTCTGAAAAACATGTTTTGACACTGTCAGCACACTGGGGTTAAGACCTGAGTGTGTGGGCTCTTCTGAGCCTTGCAGTTACATAGGGATACAGCTGTCAGAAAAAACGCGTTTATTTCGGGCTGAAAAACACGTTTTGAAAAGTGAGCTGTTACTGACCCATAACTTACATGGGGTTGACCAAACTTGCAGAAACATGTTTATTTCTGCTGAAAAACATGTTTTGACACTTTCAGCACACTGGGGTTAAGACCTGAGTGTGTGGGCTCTTCTGAGCCTTGCAGTTACATAGGGATACAGCTGTCTGAAAAAACGCGTTTATCTCGGGCAGAAAAACACGTTTTGAAAAGTGTGCTGTTACTGCCCCATAACTTACATGGGGTTGACCAAACTTGCAGAAACATGTTTATTTCTGCTGAAAAACATGTTTTGACACTGTCAGCACACTGGGGTTAAGACCTGAGTGTGTGGGCTCTTCTGAGCCTTGCAGTTACATAGGGATACAGCTGTCAGAAAAAACGCGTTTATTTCGGGCTGAAAAACACGTTTTGAAAAGTGAGCTGTTAGTGCCCCATAAGTTACATGGGGTTGACCAAACTTGCAGAAACATGTTTATTTCTGCTGAAAAACATGTTTTGACACTGTCAGCACACTGGAGTTAAGACCTGAGTGTGTGGGCTCTTCTGAGCCTTGCAGTTACATAGGGATACAGCTGTCTGAAAAAGCGCGTTTATTTCGGGCTGAAAAACACGTTTTGAAAAGTGAGCTGTTACTGACCCATAACTTACATGGGGTTGACCAAACTTGCAGAAACATGTTTATTTCTGCTGAAAAACATGTTTTGACACTGTCAGCACACTGGGGTTAAGACCTGAGTGTGTGGGCTCTTCTGAGCCTTGCAGTTACATAGGGATACAGCTGTCTGAAAAAACGCGTTTATTTCGGGCTGAAAAACACGTTTTGAAAAGTGAGCTGTTAATGCCCCATAAGTTACATGGGGTTGACCAAACTTGCAGAAACATGTTTATTTCTGCTGAAAAACATGTTTTGACACTTTCAGCACACTGGGGTTAAGACCTGAGTGTGTGGGCTCTTCTGAGCCTTGCAGTTACATAGGGATACAGCTGTCTGAAAAAACGTGTTTATTTCGGGCTGAAAAACACGTTTTGAAAAGTGAGCTGTTAGTGCCCCATAAGTTACATGGGGTTGACCAAACTTGCAGAAACATGTTTATTTCTGCTGAAAAACATGTTTTGACACTGTCAGCACACTGGAGTTAAGACCTGAGTGTGTGGGCTCTTCTGAGCCTTGCAGTTACATAGGGATACAGCTGTCTGAAAAAACGCGTTTATTTCGGGCTGAAAAACACGTTTTGAAAAGTGTGCTGTTACTACCCCATAACTTACATGGGGTTGACCAAACTTGCAGAAACATGTTTATTTCTGCTGAAAAACATGTTTTGACACTTTCAGCACACTGGGGTTAAGACCTGAGTGTGTGGGCTCTTCTGAGCCTTGCAGTTACATAGGGATACAGCTGTCTGAAAAAACGTGTTTATTTCGGGCTGAAAAACACGTTTTGAAAAGTGACCTGTTACTGCCCCATAAGTTACATGGGGTTGACCAAACTTGCAGAAACATGTTTATTTCTGCTGAAAAACATGTTTTGACACTTTCTGCACAGTGGGGTTAAGACCTGAGTGTGTGGGCTCTTCTGATCCTTGCAGTTACAGAGGGATACAGCTTTCTGAAAAAACGCGTTTATTTCGGGCTGAAAAACACGTTTTGAAAAGTGTGCTGTTACTACCCCATAACTTACATGGGGTTGACCAAACTTGCAGAAACATGTTTATTTCTGCTGAAAAACATGTTTTGACACTTTCAGCACACTGGGGTTAAGACCTGAGTGTGTGGGCTCTTTGAGCCTTGCAGTTACATAGGGATACAGCTGTCTGAAAAAACGCGTTTATTTCGGGCTGAAAAACACGTTTTGAAAAGTGAGCTGTTACTGCCCCATAAGTTACATGGGGTTGACCAAACTTGCAGAAACATGTTTATTTCAGCTGAAAAACATGTTTTGACACTTTCAGCACACTGGGGTTAAGACCTGAGTTTGTGGGCTCTTCTGAGCCTTGCAGTTACATAGGGATACAGCTGTCAGAAAAAACGCGTTTATTTCGGGCTGAAAAACACGTTTTGAAAAGTGAGCTGTTAGTGCCCCATAAGTTACATGGGGTTGACCAAACTTGCAGAAACATGTTTATTTCTGCTGAAAAACATGTTTTGACACTGTCAGCACACTGGGGTTAAGACCTGAGTGTGTGGGCTCTTCTGAGCCTTGCAGTTACATAGGGATACAGCTGTCTGAAAAAACGCGTTTATTTCGGGCTGAAAAACACGTTTTGAAAAGTGTGCTGTTACTACCCCATAACTTACATGGGGTTGACCAAACTTGCAGAAACATGTTTATTTCTGCTGAAAAACATGTTTTGACACTTTCAGCACACTGGGGTTAAGACCTGAGTGTGTGGGCTCTTCTGAGCCTTGCAGTTACATAGGGATACAGCTGTCTGAAAAAACGCGTTTATTTCGGGCTGAAAAACATGTTTTGAAAAGTGAGCTGTTACTGACCCATAACTTACATGGGGTTGACCAAACTTGCAGAAACATGTTTATTTCTGCTGAAAAACACATTTTGACACTTTCAGCACACTGGGGTTAAGACCTGAGTTTGTGGGCTCTTCTGAGCCTTGCAGTTACATAGGGATACAGCTGTCTGAAAAAACGCGTTTATTTCGGGCTGAAAAACACGTTTTGAAAAGTGAGCTGTTACTGACCCATAACTTACATGGGGTTGACCAAACTTGCAGAAACATGTTTATTTCTGCTGAAAAACATGTTTTGACACTTTCAGCACACTGGGGTTAAGACCTGAGTGTGTGGGCTATTCTGAGCCTTGCAGTTACATAGGGATACAGCTGTCAGAAAAAACGCGTTTATTTTGGGCTGAAAAACACGTTTTGAAAAGTGAGCTGTTACTGCCCCATAAGTTACATGGGGTTGACCAAACTTGCAGAAACATGTTTATTTCTGCTGAAAAACATGTTTTGACACTGTCAGCACACTGGGGTTAAGACCTGAGTGTGTGGGCTCTTCTGAGCCTTGCAGTTACATAGGGATACAGCTGTCTGAAAAAACGCGTTTATTTCGGGCTGAAAAACCGGTTTGAAAAGTGTGCTGTTACTACCCCATAACTTACATGGGGTTGACCAAACTTGCAGAAACATGTTTATTTCTGCTGAAAAACATGTTTTGACACTTTCAGCACACTGGGGTTAAGACCTGAGTGTGTGGGCTCTTCTGAGCCTTGCAGTTACATAGGGATACAGCTGTCTGAAAAAACGCGTTTATTTCGGGCTGAAAAACAAGTTTTGAAAAGTGAGCTGTTACTGACCCATAACTTACATGGGGTTGACCAAACTTGCAGAAACATGTTTATTTCTGCTGAAAAACATGTTTTGACACTTTCAGCACACTGGGGTTAAGACCTGAGTTTGTGGGCTCTTCTGAGCTTTGCAGTTACATAGTGATACAGCTGTCTGAAAAAACGCGTTTATTTCGGGCTGAAAAACACGTTTTGAAAAGTGAGCTGTTACTGACCCATAACTTACATGGGGTTGACCAAACTTGCAGAAACATGTTTATTTCTGCTGAAAAACATGTTTTGACACTTTCAGCACACTGGGGTTAAGACCTGAGTGTGTGGGCTCTACTGAGCCTTGCAGTTACATAGGGATACAGCTGTCTGAAAAAACGCGTTTATTTCGGGCTGAAAAACAAGTTTTGAAAAGTGAGCTGTTACTGCCCCATAAGTTACATGGGGTTGACCAAACTTGCAGAAACATGTTTATTTCTGCTGTAAAACATGTTTTGACACTTTCAGCACACTGGGGTTAAGACCTGAGTTTGTGGGCTCTTCTGAGCCTTGCAGTTACATAGGGATACAGCTGTCTGAAAAAACGCGTTTATTTCGGGCTGAAAAACACGTTTTGAAAAGTGAGCTGTTACTGACCCATAACTTACATGGGGTTGACCAAACTTGCAGAAACATGTTTATTTCTGCTGAAAAACATGTTTTGACACTTTCTGCACAGTGGGGTTAAGACCTGAGTGTGTGGGCTCTTCTGAGCCTTGCAGTTACAGAGGGATACAGCTGTCTGAAAACACGCGTTTATTTCGGGCTGAAAAACACGTTTTGAAAAGTGTGCTGTTACTACCCCATAACTTACATGGGGTTGACCAAACTTGCAGAAACATGTTTATTTCTGCTGAAAAACATGTTTTGACACTTTCAGCACACTGGGGTTAAGACCTGAGTGTGTGGGCTCTTCTGAGCCTTGCAGTTACATAGGGATACAGCTGTCTGAAAAAACGCGTTTATTTCGGGCTGAAAAACACGTTTTGAAAAGTGAGCTTTTAATGCCCCATAAGTTACATGGGGTTGACCAAACTTGCAGAAACATGTTTATTTCTGCTGAAAAACATGTTTTGACACTTTCAGCACACTGGGGTTAAGACCTGAGTGTGTGGGCTCTTCTGAGCCTTGCAGTTACATAGGGATACAGCTGTCTGAAAAAACGTGTTTATTTCGGGCTGAAAAACACGTTTTGAAAAGTGAGCTGTTACTGCCCCATAAGTTACATGGGGTTGACCAAACTTGCAGAAACATGTTTATTTCTGCTGAAAAACATGTTTTGACACTTTCTGCACAGTGGGGTTAAGACCTGAGTGTGTGGGCTCTTCTGAGCCTTGCAGTTACAGAGGGATACAGCTGTCTGAAAAAACGCGTTTATTTCGGGCTGAAAAACACGTTTTGAAAAGTGTGCTGTTACTACCCCATAACTTACATGGGGTTGACCAAACTTGCAGAAACGTTTATTTCTGCTGAAAAACATGTTTTGACACTTTCAGCACACTGGGGTTAAGACCTGAGTGTGTGGGCTCTTTTGAGCCTTGCAGTTACAGAGGGATACAGCTATCTGAAAAAACGCGTTTATTTCGGGCTGAAAAACACGTTTTGAAAAGTGAGCTGTTACTGCCCCATAAGTTACATGGGGTTGACCAAACTTGCAGAAACATGTTTATTTCAGCTGAAAAACATGTTTTGACACTTTCAGCACACTGGGGTTAAGACCTGAGTTTGTGGGCTCTTCTGAGCCTTGCAGTTACATAGGGATACAGCTGTCTGAAAAAACGCGTTTATTTCGGGCTGAAAAACACGTTTTGAAAAGTGAGCTGTTACTGACCCATAACTTACATGGGGTTGACCAAACTTGCAGAAACATGTTTATTTCTGCTGAAAAACATGTTTTGACACTTTCAGCACACTGGGGTTAAGACCTGAGTGTGTTGGCTCTTCTGAGCCTTGCAGTTACATAGGGATACAGCTGTCTGAAAAAACGTGTTTATCTCGGGCTGAAAAACACGTTTTGAAAAGTGTGCTGTTACTGCCCCATAACTTACATGGGGTTGACCAAACTTGCAGAAACATGTTTATTTCTTCTGAAAAACATGTTTTGACACTGTCAGCACACTGGGGTTAAGACTTGAGTGTGTGGGCTCTTCTGAGCCTTGCAGTTACATAGGGATACAGCTGTCAGAAAAAACGCGTTTATTTCGGGCTGAAAAACACGTTTTGAAAAGTGAGCTGTTAGTGCCCCATAAGTTACATGGGGTTGACCAAACTTGCAGAAACATGTTTATTTCTGCTGAAAAACATGTTTTGACACTTTCTGCACAGTGGGGTTAAGACCTGAGTGTGTGGGCTCTTCTGAGCCTTGCAGTTACAGAGGGATACAGCTGTCTGAAAAAACGCGTTTATTTCGGGCTGAAAAACACATTTTGAAAAGTGTGCTGTTACTACCCCATAACTTACATGGGGTTGACCAAACTTGCAGAAACATGTTTATTTCTGCTGAAAAACATGTTTTGACACTTTCAGCACACTGGGGTTAAGACCTGAGTGTGTGGGCTCTTCTGAGCCTTGCAGTTACATAGGGATACAGCTGTCTGAAAAAACGCGTTTATTTCGGGCTGAAAAACACGTTTTGAAAAGTGAGCTGTTACTGACCCATAACTTACATGGGGTTGACCAAACTTGCAGAAACATGTTTATTTCTGCTGAAAAACATGTTTTGACACTTTCAGCACACTGGGGTTAAGACCTGAGTGTGTGGGCTCTTCTGAGCCTTGCAGTTACATAGGGATACAGCTGTCAGAAAAAACGTGTTTATCTCGGGCTGAAAAACACGTTTTGAAAAGTGAGCTGTTACTGCCCCATAAGTTACATGGGGTTGACCAAACTTGCAGAAACATGTTTATTTCTGCTGAAAAACATGTTTTGACACTGTCAGCACACTGGGGTTAAGACCTGAGTGTGTGGGCTCTTCTGAGCCTTGCAGTTACATAGGGATACAGCTGTCTGAAAAAACGCGTTTATTTCGGGCTGAAAAACACGTTTTGAAAAGTGTGCTGTTACTACCCCATAACTTACATGGGGTTGACTAAACTTGCAGAAACATGTTTATTTCTGCTGAAAAACATGTTTTGACACTTTCAGCACACTGGGGTTAAGACCTGAGTGTGTGGGCTCTTCTGAGCCTTGCAGTTACATAGGGATACAGCTGTCTGAAAAAACGCGTTTATTTCGGGCTGAAAAACACGTTTTGAAAAGTGAGCTGTTACTGACCCATAACTTACATGGGGTTGACCAAACTTGCAGAAACATGTTTATTTCTGCTGAAAAACATGTTTTGACACTTTCAGCACACTGGGGTTAAGACCTGAGTTTGTGGGCTCTTCTGAGCCTTGCAGTTACATAGGGATACAGCTGTCTGAAAAAACGCGTTTATTTCGGGCTGAAAAACACGTTTTGAAAAGTGTGCTGTTACTACCCCATAACTTACATGGGGTTGACCAAACTTGCAGAAACATGTTTATTTCTGCTGAAAAACATGTTTTGACACTTTCAGCACACTGGGGTTAAGACCTGAGTGTGTGGGCTCTTCTGAGCCTTGCAGTTACATAGGGATACAGCTGTCTGAAAAAACGCGTTTATTTCGGGCTGAAAAACACGTTTTGAAAAGTGAGCTTTTAATGCCCCATAAGTTACATGGGGTTGACCAAACTTGCAGAAACATGTTTATTTCTGCTGAAAAACATGTTTTGACACTTTCAGCACACTGGGGTTAAGACCTGAGTGTGTGGGCTCTTCTGAGCCTTGCAGTTACATAGGGATACAGCTGTCTGAAAAAACGTGTTTATTTCGGGCTGAAAAACACGTTTTGAAAAGTGAGCTGTTACTGCCCCATAAATTACATGGGGTTGACCAAACTTGCAGAAACATGTTTATTTCTGCTGAAAAACATGTTTTGACACTTTCTGCACAGTGGGGTTAAGACCTGAGTGTGTGGGCTCTTCTGAGCCTTGCAGTTACAGAGGGATACAGCTGCCTGAAAAAACGCGTTTATTTCGGGCTGAAAAACACGTTTTGAAAAGTGTGCTGTTACTACCCCATAACTTACATGGGGTTGACCAAACTTGCAGAAACATGTTTATTTCTGCTGAAAAACATGTTTTGACACTTTCAGCACACTGGGGTTAAGACCTGAGTGTGTGGGCTCTTTTGAGCCTTGCAGTTACAGAGGGATACAGCTATCTGAAAAAACGCGTTTATTTCGGGCTGAAAAACACGTTTTGAAAAGTGAGCTGTTACTGCCCCATAAGTTACATGGGGTTGACCAAACTTGCAGAAACATGTTTATTTCAGCTGAAAAACATGTTTTGACACTTTCAGCACACTGGGGTTAAGACCTGAGTTTGTGGGCTCTTCTGAGCCTTGCAGTTACATAGGGATACAGCTGTCTGAAAAAACGCGTTTATTTCGGGCTGAAAAACACGTTTTGAAAAGTGAGCTGTTACTGACCCATAACTTACATGGGGTTGACCAAACTTGCAGAAACATGTTTATTTCTGCTGAAAAACATGTTTTGACACTTTCAGCACACTGGGGTTAAGACCTGAGTGTGTGGGCTCTTCTGAGCCTTGCAGTTACATAGGGATACAGCTGTCTGAAAAAACGTGTTTATCTCGGGCTGAAAAACACGTTTTGAAAAGTGTGCTGTTACTGCCCCATAACTTACATGGGGTTGACCAAACTTGCAGAAACATGTTTATTTCTTCTGAAAAACATGTTTTGACACTGTCAGCACACTGGGGTTAAGACTTGAGTGTGTGGGCTCTTCTGAGCCTTGCAGTTACATAGGGATACAGCTGTCAGAAAAAACGCGTTTATTTCGGGCTGAAAAACACGTTTTGAAAAGTGAGCTGTTAGTGCCCCATAAGTTACATGGGGTTGACCAAACTTGCAGAAACATGTTTATTTCTGCTGAAAAACATGTTTTGACACTGTCAGCACACTGGGGTTAAGACCTGAGTGTGTGGGCTCTTCTGAGCCTTGCAGTTACATAGGGATACAGCTGTCTGAAAAAACGCGTTTATTTCGGGCTGAAAAACACGTTTTGAAAAGTGTGCTGTTACTACCCCATAACTTACATGGGGTTGACCAAACTTGCAGAAACATGTTTATTTCTGCTGAAAAACATGTTTTGACACTTTCAGCACACTGGGGTTAAGACCTGAGTGTGTGTGGGCTCTTCTGAGCCTTGCAGTTACATAGGGATACAGCTGTCTGAAAAAACGCGTTTATTTCGGGCTGAAAAACACGTTTTGAAAAGTGAGCTGTTACTGACCCATAACTTACATGGGGTTGACCAAACTTGCAGAAACATGTTTATTTCTGCTGAAAAACATGTTTTGACACTTTCAGCACACTGGGGTTAAGACCTGAGTGTGTGGGCTCTTCTGAGCCTTGCAGTTACATAGGGATACAGCTGTCTGAAAAAACGCGTTTATTTCGGGCTGAAAAACACGTTTTGAAAAGTGAGCTGTTACTGCCCCATAAGTTACATGGGGTTGACCAAACTTGCAGAAACATGTTTATTTCAGCTGAAAAACATGTTTTGACACTTTCAGCACACTGGGGTTAAGACCTGAGTTTGTGGGCTCTTCTGAGCCTTGCAGTTACATAGGGATACAGCTGTCTGAAAAAACGCGTTTATTTCGGGCTGAAAAACACGTTTTGAAAAGTGAGCTGTTACTGACCCATAACTTACATGGGGTTGACCAAACTTGCAGAAACATGTTTATTTCTGCTGAAAAACATGTTTTGACACTTTCAGCACACTGGGGTTAAGACCTGAGTGTGTGGGCTCTTCTGAGCCTTGCAGTTACATAGGGATACAGCTGTCTGAAAAAACGTGTTTATCTCGGGCTGAAAAACACGTTTTGAAAAGTGTGCTGTTACTGCCCCATAACTTACATGGGGTTGACCAAACTTGCAGAAACATGTTTATTTCTTCTGAAAAACATGTTTTGACACTGTCAGCACACTGGGGTTAAGACTTGAGTGTGTGGGCTCTTCTGAGCCTTGCAGTTACATAGGGATACAGCTGTCAGAAAAAACGCGTTTATTTCGGGCTGAAAAACACGTTTTGAAAAGTGAGCTGTTAGTGCCCCATAAGTTACATGGGGTTGACCAAACTTGCAGAAACATGTTTATTTCTGCTGAAAAACATGTTTTGACACTGTCAGCACACTGGGGTTAAGACCTGAGTGTGTGGGCTCTTCTGAGCCTTGCAGTTACATAGGGATACAGCTGTCTGAAAAAACGCGTTTATTTCGGGCTGAAAAACACGTTTTGAAAAGTGTGCTGTTACTACCCCATAACTTACATGGGGTTGACCAAACTTGCAGAAACATGTTTATTTCTGCTGAAAAACATGTTTTGACACTTTCGGCACACTGGGGTTAAGACCTGAGTGTGTGGGCTCTTCTGAGCCTTGCAGTTACATAGGGATACAGCTGTCTGAAAAAACGTGTTTATTTCGGGCTGAAAAACACGTTTTGAAAAGTGAGCTGTTACTGCCCCATAAGTTACATGGGGTTGACCAAACTTGCAGAAACATGTTTATTTCTGCTGAAAAACATGTTTTGACACTTTCTGCACAGTGGGGTTAAGACCTGAGTGTGTGGGCTCTTCTGAGCCTTGCAGTTACAGAGGGATACAGCTGTCTGAAAAAACGCGTTTATTTCGGGCTGAAAAACACGTTTTGAAAAGTGTGCTGTTACTACCCCATAACTTACATGGGGTTGACCAAACTTGCAGAAACATGTTTATTTCTGCTGAAAAACATGTTTTGACACTTTCAGCACACTGGGGTTAAGACCTGAGTGTGTGGGCTCTTCTGAGCCTTGCAGTTACATAGGGATACAGCTGTCTGAAAAAACGCGTTTATTTCGGGCTGAAAAACACGTTTTGAAAAGTGAGCTGTTACTGACCCATAACTTACATGGGGTTGACCAAACTTGCAGAAACATGTTTATTTCTGCTGAAAAACATGTTTTGACACTTTCAGCACACTGGGGTTAAGACCTGAGTGTGTGGGCTCTTCTGAGCCTTGCAGTTACATAGGGATACAGCTGTCAGAAAAAACGTGTTTATCACGGGCTGAAAAACACGTTTTGAAAAGTGAGCTGTTACTGCCCCATAAGTTACATGGGGTTGACCAAACTTGCAGAAACATGTTTATTTCTGCTGAAAAACATGTTTTGACACTGTCAGCACACTGGGGTTAAGACCTGAGTGTGTGGGCTCTTCTGAGCCTTGCAGTTACATAGGGATACAGCTGTCTGAAAAAACGCGTTTATTTCGGGCTGAAAAACACGTTTTGAAAAGTGTGCTGTTACTACCCCATAACTTACATGGGGTTGACTAAACTTGCAGAAACATGTTTATTTCTGCTGAAAAACATGTTTTGACACTTTCAGCACACTGGGGTTAAGACCTGAGTGTGTGGGCTCTTCTGAGCCTTGCAGTTACATAGGGATACAGCTGTCTGAAAAAACGCGTTTATTTCGGGCTGAAAAACACGTTTTGAAAAGTGAGCTGTTACTGACCCATAACTTACATGGGGTTGACCAAACTTGCAGAAACATGTTTATTTCTGCTGAAAAACATGTTTTGACACTTTCAGCACACTGGGGTTAAGACCTGAGTTTGTGGGCTCTTCTGAGCCTTGCAGTTACATAGGGATACAGCTGTCTGAAAAAACGCGTTTATTTCGGGCTGAAAAACACGTTTTGAAAAGTGTGCTGTTACTACCCCATAACTTACATGGGGTTGACCAAACTTACAGAAACATGTTTATTTCTGCTGAAAAACATGTTTTGACACTTTCAGCACACTGGGGTTAAGACCTGAGTGTGTGGGCTCTTCTGAGCCTTGCAGTTACATAGGGATACAGCTGTCTGAAAAAACGCGTTTATTTCGGGCTGAAAAACACGTTTTGAAAAGTGAGCTTTTAATGCCCCATAAGTTACATGGGGTTGACCAAACTTGCAGAAACATGTTTATTTCTGCTGAAAAACATGTTTTGACACTTTCAGCACACTGGGGTTAAGACCTGAGTGTGTGGGCTCTTCTGAGCCTTGCAGTTACATAGGGATACAGCTGTCTGAAAAAACGTGTTTATTTCGGGCTGAAAAACACGTTTTGAAAAGTGAGCTGTTACTGCCCCATAAGTTACATGGGGTTGACCAAACTTGCAGAAACATGTTTATTTCTGCTGAAAAACATGTTTTGACACTTTCTGCACAGTGGGGTTAAGACCTGAGTGTGTGGGCTCTTCTGAGCCTTGCAGTTACAGAGGGATACAGCTGTCTGAAAAAACGCGTTTATTTCGGGCTGAAAAACACGTTTTGAAAAGTGTGCTGTTACTACCCCATAACTTACATGGGGTTGACCAAACTTGCAGAAACATGTTTATTTCTGCTGAAAAACATGTTTTGACACTTTCAGCACACTGGGGTTAAGACCTGAGTGTGTGGGCTCTTTTGAGCCTTGCAGTTACAGAGGGATACAGCTATCTGAAAAAACGCGTTTATTTCGGGCTGAAAAACACGTTTTGAAAAGTGAGCTGTTACTGCCCCATAAGTTACATGGGGTTGACCAAACTTGCAGAAACATGTTTATTTCAGCTGAAAAACATGTTTTGACACTTTCAGCACACTGGGGTTAAGACCTGAGTTTGTGGGCTCTTCTGAGCCTTGCAGTTACATAGGGATACAGCTGTCTGAAAAAACGCGTTTATTTCGGGCTGAAAAACACGTTTTGAAAAGTGAGCTGTTACTGACCCATAACTTACATGGGGTTGACCAAACTTGCAGAAACATGTTTATTTCTGCTGAAAAACATGTTTTGACACTTTCAGCACACTGGGGTTAAGACCTGAGTGTGTGGGCTCTTCTGAGCCTTGCAGTTACATAGGGATACAGCTGTCTGAAAAAACGTGTTTATCTCGGGCTGAAAAACACGTTTTGAAAAGTGTGCTGTTACTGCCCCATAACTTACATGGGGTTGACCAAACTTGCAGAAACATGTTTATTTCTTCTGAAAAACATGTTTTGACACTGTCAGCACACTGGGGTTAAGACTTGAGTGTGTGGGCTCTTCTGAGCCTTGCAGTTACATAGGGATACAGCTGTCAGAAAAAACGCGTTTATTTCGGGCTGAAAAACACGTTTTGAAAAGTGAGCTGTTAGTGCCCCATAAGTTACATGGGGTTGACCAAACTTGCAGAAACATGTTTATTTCTGCTGAAAAACATGTTTTGACACTTTCTGCACAGTGGGGTTAAGACCTGAGTGTGTGGGCTCTTCTGAGCCTTGCAGTTACAGAGGGATACAGCTGTCTGAAAAAACGCGTTTATTTCGGGCTGAAAAACACGTTTTGAAAAGTGTGCTGTTACTACCCCATAACTTACATGGGGTTGACCAAACTTGCAGAAACATGTTTATTTCTGCTGAAAAACATGTTTTGACACTTTCAGCACACTGGGGTTAAGACCTGAGTGTGTGGGCTCTTCTGAGCCTTGCAGTTACATAGGGATACAGCTGTCTGAAAAAACGCGTTTATTTCGGGCTGAAAAACACGTTTTGAAAAGTGAGCTGTTACTGACCCATAACTTACATGGGGTTGACCAAACTTGCAGAAACATGTTTATTTCTGCTGAAAAACATGTTTTGACACTTTCAGCACACTGGGGTTAAGACCTGAGTGTGTGGGCTCTTCTGAGCCTTGCAGTTACATAGGGATACAGCTGTCAGAAAAAACGTGTTTATCTCGGGCTGAAAAACACGTTTTGAAAAGTGAGCTGTTACTGCCCCGTAAGTTACATGGGGTTGACCAAACTTGCAGAAACATGTTTATTTCTGCTGAAAAACATGTTTTGACACTGTCAGCACACTGGGGTTAAGACCTGAGTGTGTGGGCTCTTCTGAGCCTTGCAGTTACATAGGGATACAGCTGTCTGAAAAAACGCGTTTATTTCGGGCTGAAAAACACGTTTTGAAAAGTGTGCTGTTACTACCCCATAACTTACATGGGGTTGACTAAACTTGCAGAAACATGTTTATTTCTGCTGAAAAACATGTTTTGACACTTTCAGCACACTGGGGTTAAGACCTGAGTGTGTGGGCTCTTCTGAGCCTTGCAGTTACATAGGGATACAGCTGTCTGAAAAAACGCGTTTATTTCGGGCTGAAAAACACGTTTTGAAAAGTGAGCTGTTACTGACCCATAACTTACATGGGGTTGACCAAACTTGCAGAAACATGTTTATTTCTGCTGAAAAACATGTTTTGACACTTTCAGCACACTGGGGTTAAGACCTGAGTTTGTGGGCTCTTCTGAGCCTTGCAGTTACATAGGGATACAGCTGTCTGAAAAAAACGCGTTTATTTCGGGCTGAAAAACACGTTTTGAAAAGTGTGCTGTTACTACCCCATAACTTACATGGGGTTGACCAAACTTGCAGAAACATGTTTATTTCTGCTGAAAAACATGTTTTGACACTTTCAGCACACTGGGTTAAGACCTGAGTGTGTGGGCTCTTCTGAGCCTTGCAGTTACATAGGGATACAGCTGTCTGAAAAAACGCGTTTATTTCGGGCTGAAAAACACGTTTTGAAAAGTGAGCTTTTAATGCCCCATAAGTTACATGGGGTTGACCAAACTTGCAGAAACATGTTTATTTCTGCTGAAAAACATGTTTTGACACTTTCAGCACACTGGGGTTAAGACCTGAGTGTGTGGGCTCTTCTGAGCCTTGCAGTTACATAGGGATACAGCTGTCTGAAAAAACGTGTTTATTTCGGGCTGAAAAACACGTTTTGAAAAGTGAGCTGTTACTGCCCCATAAATTACATGGGGTTGACCAAACTTGCAGAAACATGTTTATTTCTGCTGAAAAACATGTTTTGACACTTTCTGCACAGTGGGGTTAAGACCTGAGTGTGTGGGCTCTTCTGAGCCTTGCAGTTACAGAGGGATACAGCTGCCTGAAAAAACGCGTTTATTTCGGGCTGAAAAACACGTTTTGAAAAGTGTGCTGTTACTACCCCATAACTTACATGGGGTTGACCAAACTTGCAGAAACATGTTTATTTCTGCTGAAAAACATGTTTTGACACTTTCAGCACACTGGGGTTAAGACCTGAGTGTGTGGGCTCTTTTGAGCCTTGCAGTTACAGAGGGATACAGCTATCTGAAAAAACGCGTTTATTTCGGGCTGAAAAACACGTTTTGAAAAGTGAGCTGTTACTGCCCCATAAGTTACATGGGGTTGACCAAACTTGCAGAAACATGTTTATTTCAGCTGAAAAACATGTTTTGACACTTTCAGCACACTGGGGTTAAGACCTGAGTTTGTGGGCTCTTCTGAGCCTTGCAGTTACATAGGGATACAGCTGTCTGAAAAAACGCGTTTATTTCGGGCTGAAAAACACGTTTTGAAAAGTGAGCTGTTACTGACCCATAACTTACATGGGGTTGACCAAACTTGCAGAAACATGTTTATTTCTGCTGAAAAACATGTTTTGACACTTTCAGCACACTGGGGTTAAGACCTGAGTGTGTGGGCTCTTCTGAGCCTTGCAGTTACATAGGGATACAGCTGTCTGAAAAAACGTGTTTATCTCGGGCTGAAAAACACGTTTTGAAAAGTGTGCTGTTACTGCCCCATAACTTACATGGGGTTGACCAAACTTGCAGAAACATATTTATTTCTTCTGAAAAACATGTTTTGACACTGTCAGCACACTGGGGTTAAGACTTGAGTGTGTGGGCTCTTCTGAGCCTTGCAGTTACATAGGGATACAGCTGTCAGAAAAAACGCGTTTATTTCGGGCTGAAAAACACGTTTTGAAAAGTGAGCTGTTAGTGCCCCATAAGTTACATGGGGTTGACCAAACTTGCAGAAACATGTTTATTTCTGCTGAAAAACATGTTTTGACACTGTCAGCACACTGGGGTTAAGACCTGAGTGTGTGGGCTCTTCTGAGCCTTGCAGTTACATAGGGATACAGCTGTCTGAAAAAACGCGTTTATTTCGGGCTGAAAAACACGTTTTGAAAAGTGTGCTGTTACTACCCCATAACTTACATGGGGTTGACCAAACTTGCAGAAACATGTTTATTTCTGCTGAAAAACATGTTTTGACACTTTCAGCACACTGGGGTTAAGACCTGAGTGTGTGTGGGCTCTTCTGAGCCTTGCAGTTACATAGGGATACAGCTGTCTGAAAAAACGCGTTTATTTCGGGCTGAAAAACACGTTTTGAAAAGTGAGCTGTTACTGACCCATAACTTACATGGGGTTGACCAAACTTGCAGAAACATGTTTATTTCTGCTGAAAAACATGTTTTGACACTTTCAGCACACTGGGGTTAAGACCTGAGTGTGTGGGCTCTTCTGAGCCTTGCAGTTACATAGGGATACAGCTGTCTGAAAAAACGCGTTTATTTCGGGCTGAAAAACACGTTTTGAAAAGTGAGCTGTTACTGCCCCATAAGTTACATGGGGTTGACCAAACTTGCAGAAACATGTTTATTTCAGCTGAAAAACATGTTTTGACACTTTCAGCACACTGGGGTTAAGACCTGAGTTTGTGGGCTCTTCTGAGCCTTGCAGTTACATAGGGATACAGCTGTCTGAAAAAACGCGTTTATTTCGGGCTGAAAAACACGTTTTGAAAAGTGAGCTGTTACTGACCCATAACTTACATGGGGTTGACCAAACTTGCAGAAACATGTTTATTTCTGCTGAAAAACATGTTTTGACACTTTCAGCACACTGGGGTTAAGACCTGAGTGTGTGGGCTCTTCTGAGCCTTGCAGTTACATAGGGATACAGCTGTCTGAAAAAACGTGTTTATCTCGGGCTGAAAAACACGTTTTGAAAAGTGTGCTGTTACTGCCCCATAACTTACATGGGGTTGACCAAACTTGCAGAAACATGTTTATTTCTTCTGAAAAACATGTTTTGACACTGTCAGCACACTGGGGTTAAGACTTGAGTGTGTGGGCTCTTCTGAGCCTTGCAGTTACATAGGGATACAGCTGTCAGAAAAAACGCGTTTATTTCGGGCTGAAAAACACGTTTTGAAAAGTGAGCTGTTAGTGCCCCATAAGTTACATGGGGTTGACCAAACTTGCAGAAACATGTTTATTTCTGCTGAAAAACATGTTTTGACACTGTCAGCACACTGGGGTTAAGACCTGAGTGTGTGGGCTCTTCTGAGCCTTGCAGTTACATAGGGATACAGCTGTCTGAAAAAACGCGTTTATTTCGGGCTGAAAAACACGTTTTGAAAAGTGTGCTGTTACTACCCCATAACTTACATGGGGTTGACCAAACTTGCAGAAACATGTTTATTTCTGCTGAAAAACATGTTTTGACACTTTCAGCACACTGGGGTTAAGACCTGAGTGTGTGGGCTCTTCTGAGCCTTGCAGTTACATAGGGATACAGCTGTCTGAAAAAACGTGTTTATTTCGGGCTGAAAAACACGTTTTGAAAAGTGAGCTGTTACTGCCCCATAAGTTACATGGGGTTGACCAAACTTGCAGAAACATGTTTATTTCTGCTGAAAAACATGTTTTGACACTTTCTGCACAGTGGGGTTAAGACCTGAGTGTGTGGGCTCTTCTGAGCCTTGCAGTTACAGAGGGATACAGCTGTCTGAAAAAACGCGTTTATTTCGGGCTGAAAAACACGTTTTGAAAAGTGTGCTGTTACTACCCCATAACTTACATGGGGTTGACCAAACTTGCAGAAACATGTTTATTTCTGCTGAAAAACATGTTTTGACACTTTCAGCACACTGGGGTTAAGACCTGAGTGTGTGGGCTCTTCTGAGCCTTGCAGTTACATAGGGATACAGCTGTCTGAAAAAACGCGTTTATTTCGGGCTGAAAAACACGTTTTGAAAAGTGAGCTGTTACTGACCCATAACTTACATGGGGTTGACCAAACTTGCAGAAACATGTTTATTTCTGCTGAAAAACATGTTTTGACACTTTCAGCACACTGGGGTTAAGACCTGAGTGTGTGGGCTCTTCTGAGCCTTGCAGTTACATAGGGATACAGCTGTCAGAAAAAACGTGTTTATCACGGGCTGAAAAACACGTTTTGAAAAGTGAGCTGTTACTGCCCCATAAGTTACATGGGGTTGACCAAACTTGCAGAAACATGTTTATTTCTGCTGAAAAACATGTTTTGACACTGTCAGCACACTGGGGTTAAGACCTGAGTGTGTGGGCTCTTCTGAGCCTTGCAGTTACATAGGGATACAGCTGTCTGAAAAAACGCGTTTATTTCGGGCTGAAAAACACGTTTTGAAAAGTGAGCTGTTACTGACCCATAACTTACATGGGGTTGACCAAACTTGCAGAAACATGTTTATTTCTGCTGAAAAACATGTTTTGACACTTTCAGCACACTGGGGTTAAGACCTGAGTGTGTGGGCTCTTCTGAGCCTTGCAGTTACATAGGGATACAGCTGTCTGAAAAAACGCGTTTATTTCGGGCTGAAAAACACGTTTTGAAAAGTGAGCTGTTACTGACCCATAACTTACATGGGGTTGACCAAACTTGCAGAAACATGTTTATTTCTGCTGAAAAACATGTTTTGACACTGTCAGCACACTGGGGTTAAGACCTGAGTGTGTGGGCTCTTCTGAGCCTTGCAGTTACATAGGGATACAGCTGTCTGAAAAAACGCGTTTATTTCGGGCTGAAAAACACGTTTTGAAAAGTGTGCTGTTACTACCCCATAACTTACATGGGGTTGACTAAACTTGCAGAAACATGTTTATTTCTGCTGAAAAACATGTTTTGACACTTTCAGCACACTGGGGTTAAGACCTGAGTGTGTGGGCTCTTCTGAGCCTTGCAGTTACATAGGGATACAGCTGTCTGAAAAAACGCGTTTATTTCGGGCTGAAAAACACGTTTTGAAAAGTGAGCTGTTACTGACCCATAACTTACA